>NC_056739.1:1714036841-1714301841 GCF_019279795.1 Protopterus annectens | reverse complement strand
CAGTGGGAGGTCTTTCTGCTTATCAGTGAGAGTGGTAGGCATTAAAGCAGCATATCTGACGCCAGAGGAGTGGTCCTGAGCTCTGAAATTTACCTTATTGGTCGTTTTGGGCTAATTCCTATCCCTTTCAAGTTTCTGAGTTACAAACCTGTGTTTGCACATTGCTCAGCGCCACTTAGCTAAGGTTAAACTATTCCCGGTCCCATAAAGTTTGCTCTTCAGTTTTTCCCTTAGAACTAACCAGTTTCTTATTTGTAGCACTTGAATCTGTTTTTTCGTGCTTGGCACTGGTTCAGTAAAACTGATTGCCCAGGCATGTCCAATGGATAACTCCCAGTGTTCTCTCCTGTCTACCTGATGAATATGGGCATCTTGGGACAATGTAGCAATTGCCTCATGTTTACTAACAACACTCTCCTCCTACCACCCAACACTACAACCTGTGACAGATACATTTACCTAGCCAAACTGGGGGCAAAGCTCTCTCAACCCAAGACTGAACTTGTCAGTCAGGAGGAGAAGGCAAGCACTTGCTCCACACCACACTCACCACATAGTCCCAGTACATCTACATCACCAAGACCCACACATAGATACACAAAAACATTCTCGGAGGCTCTTAATAAGAATCTACTCAGACAACAGAGACCTCCAAAGCAGAAATGCAAGCAACCTCCAGCCCTCATCACAACCCAAAAGACACAAAAAACACAGACTCAGTGTGCCACTCAACCACTGCCCATAAGGCAAAACTATGTACCCAACACATTGGTCATAGGTGACTCTATAGTCTGGCACACTGATGTTCCACTCACCAGAACAGACAAGGAGAAGGTTACTGTTAGCTGCCTGTCGGGTGCCATGAATCGCCACATAACCCACGCACTCAGGTCTCTCCACAAGTACAAATATGACTCAGTCATTGTCCATGTTGGTGTGAACGACCTGAGACGTACCTCCCTGGATTACATGAGACATGGAGAAGCTTTCTAATCTTGTAATCCAGGCAGGTATGACCCTAGCCCTGAGTAGCATCCTACCTTCACCCAGAATGATACCGCAATACAAGGATAAAATTATTGACTTCAACAACTGGGTAAGCTTCTGGTGTCATCCAAAGGGGATCCAGTATTTGTCTGCCTAAGACAACATGGTTGAAAGGCCAAGATGCTAAGCCAGAGATGGCCTGCACCTCTCGCCCCAGGGATTCTGGATACTGGCTAAGGCTCTTGCCACCCCTATAGTGCCTTTTTAGGCAAAGCTCAAAAAACAAAACCACCACCGTAACTGATACAGGAAAGCAAAAACTGAAGGTAATGCTACTCAATGATAGAAGTCTAAACCTCAAAATGCGCTCACTCGAGGCACTCCTTAAAATGGAGAATATCACTATCTGTGCAGTGACTGAAACCTGGTTCAAGGCTCCAGAGAGCACTCCTGCATTACCAGGATACAACTCACACCATACCTTTCAGCCATCAAACCAGGACCAGAACACCAAGGGTGAGGGGTGTCCATATTCATTAAGAACAACCACACCTCCAGGCTAGTTGCCCAACATAATTCATCCGAAATTATCAGAGAGCAACTAACTCTGGGCAAAACGGCAATCCATATTGTAGCTTGCTACAGATCCCCCACTATGCCCCAGGATTCCCACTCCTCTTTTCTTGATATAATAGAGAATATCAGGGTCCAACATAACTTAATATTGGGCAATTTCAACTACCCCACCATTAACTGGGAAAACTACTCTTGTACCAACTCCTTTCCTCAATGCTTCCTAGAATTCATAAACTCCAATGCCCTGGATCAACTTGTCCATACCCCTACCAGGGGCAATAATATCCTGGACCTAGTGATTACCAACATAAGTGACAGGTGCTCCACACCTGAAGTCAACTCCTCAATGGTCAGATCTGACCATAAACTAATCACCCTAGATATCCACATCCCCACCCCATCCCCCACTAAGAAAACCACTGTAAAAAAACTTCTCCAAAGCCTACATCGTACTTCTTAAGGCAGAAGTGGCCAACTTCATGACAACCTTACAGATGGACAAAACAGTTACCACTGACGAATCCTATACAAACGCACTCTATAAGCACCTATACGGGTGCCTGGATTGTGCTATCCCTAACAGAACCAAGATGCAGTCCTCTAAAAAAAGGAAACCAATCTGGTGGTCCCCTGCTATAAAACAAACTCTACAACAGAAGGAAGAAACTGTTGCAAAAGAGAGTAAAATCCCACGAGTGGAAAAGCTCTCTGGTCAGCCTCAGCATGAAGCTGAGATCCCTCATAAAATCCTCCAAAGTGAACTATGAAAACAAGATTGCTACGGATTCAAAGGACAACCACAAAGCATTCTAAACCTATGTCAAGAATCTCAATGGCAACACCCAGATCTGCTTTGAGTTACAGCACAACTGCACAAAAATCACGGAACCAACTGATATTACCAACATCCTGGCTGACAGGTTCAGTGCCAACTTTACCCCCCCACCTCCTAAAGGGCCCATATCCATACTGGAAGAAGGCAGTGCCCCTGCAATCACAACAGAACAGGTGAAAACTGTACTACTGAAAGCCGAGAATACAGCATCCATGGGATGGCACAATATCCCTGGCTGCATTCTACACGAATTTCAGAATGAACTAGCCCCCTAACCTAAGCACCATGCTCAATCATAGCCTCTCAACAGGCTTTGTGCCCACTGAATGGCACACGGCAACAGTTGTGCCATTCCACAAAGGGGGAACTACCATGGAGTACAGGAACTATTGCCCTATTAGCCTGACGAGCCTGGTCTGCAAGACCATGGAATGTATCATCATGGAACTCATAAACAAGGATATTGGTAACATCCAAACTCTGGACCCCACCCAGTTCTGGTTTGTGAAGGGCAGATCATGTCTCCTGAACCTGATTGACTTCTTTGAAACAGTTACCAAAGCCGTGGACAAGGGTAAGGCAGTTCACACAGCCTATCTCGACCTCGCCAAGGCTTTCAACACCACCCCCCATTCTGGTATCATAGAGAAACTTGCCAAATTTGGTATAAATCTATACGTCACAAGATGGGTTGCCAACTGGCTCACTGACAGATCCCACACTGTAAAAATTGCAGACTTCAAATCTGACTCCAAACCTGTGACAAGTAGAGTACCACAGAGTTCAGTCTTGGGTCCCCTTGTGTTTGGGATCTAGTTCTCTGAAGTACAGGCTGGCAAAGTTCGCAGATGACTGTAAAGTGGGTGCCAGAGTAGAGTCCCCAAACGACGTGGACATCCTGCAAAAGGGTCTCACTGAGAGTGATGCCTGGTGTCAGAGCCATGGCCTCAAGCTCAATGCCAAAAGGTGCATTGTCATCCCTTCTGGTAAAAACCCAGTATCCATGAACTACCACACATGCGGCAGCCCACTTAACGCCGGAGGCGTGATAAGAGACCTCAGGACTCTAGTGGACAGTAGCCTCTCCTTTGATAATCACATTGCCACAGTAGTCAGGAAATGCTTCTATGTGGCACACCTCATCACGAAAGTTCTCATCCAGGAAAAAAGAGGTCATTGTCCCCCTCTACTCGGCTCTCATCAGACCCATTATAGAGTACAATGCCCCATTTGGAATGTACCTTACAAGGCATCTGCAACAGCTGGAGAGGCCACACAAAGAGGATTATGGGACTCAATTACCCTACACTGACCGCCTCAAAAAAACTCTGGCTTTACTCTGTAGCACATCGCCTACTCCGAGGTGATCTCTGCCTAACATATAAAGCTATGTCAAACCCATAGCTGTTGAACATGCTACACCTAAGAAATCCCAATCCCTCAGAGCCACATGCTCTACAGACCTAAATCTCGTCACCACAATTAACAGAACATGCTGGAGGGATAGATTCCAGTCCCAGAGACTTCCCATACTCTGGAACAAGCTACCTATCTATGTCAAGCAGAGTTCTTCACTAGCACTCTTCAAGAAAAATCTTGATAAGTGGATGGGTGATGGGAAATTCACCCTGGGAATCACTTCGGTGGCCCTGTTAGATAGGGGCGCAGGTAAACAGCAGCCCTGGGTGGCAAAAGCCAGAGAACCTTTTTGGCTAGGCTTAAATAGGTCCTACGGCCGATAGCCTAGTACCTACCTATGAACCTATTAAAATAAGCTAAACCAAATGTGGCTGTCCATAAACATCAACAAATAGGTTAGAAGCATTCTGAGATATAACATTTCCCAGATTACAGCTTTACCATTCTTTTTCTCCTGACAGAGGGGTTACTTATATCCTGCCAACTCCTTCCTTCCTTTTCTGTCTACCTAGTCATGTGCACTCTTCTCTTCTTAGAACACAAAGCACTGTAGAAGTCTCTCAACCTTTTCACCTCTCTTACCTTTGTGTCTTGAATGCAGTGCTTCATTACTGTCTCCTGGGGGTGGTTACTCTACAGGTCTGGATATTTGGCACAAACTACTGTTGGGCATTTCAAGTACTAGTTATAAAACTTTTCAAATGTCCCATCATGAGAAATATTTGTCTTATGCCCCTTCCCGCTACAGTTTCAAGAAACACAGACTATGCATAGTTTCCAATATTTGATATTGTTTTCCTTGATATTCAGATACATTTATGTCACTCGGTCGTCCCACAGTGTGTACACCTACTGACACTCACACAATACATACACCATTATGGACTACCCTTCATTATACCTCAGGCAGCTCTCATCCTATTTCTTGCTTGTCCTAAACAGGCAAATAAGGGTGAGGAACCAACTGGGAATCAAAAGCTTCTGCGGGCCCCTAACAGGCTACAGCTTAGTATATAGAACATATATTTTAAATATGCTAATGCCTACAGGATGTGCAAGTATATGGTACACTTCTTTACAGAAGCAGTCAGAGTAAAGAACTCATACAGGCTGGAGACATATCCACAGTATCTGCGTTGCTTACCAAGCATCCTGACAAACATCAAAATGTTGCTGGGATCAAAAGTGAAAAAATATGCTTATTTTGAATGTTTGATTACAAGTATAAAGTATCATTTGCAGTTAAGAAAATGTTCCAGCAACAGCCACCAGGAATTATAGTCCTGCAAGGAAATTTTGCAGAAAACAGAAGTTTTGGATCCAAAAATGTGATTTGTTCCTCAATGTACGCAGATGCCTCACTTTCTGCATGTTGACAGTGAATAAACCTGGCTGGTATTTAATATTATCTGTCAAAAAGGAAAAAGATAAAATAAATTCAATAAGAGAGAAGTCTAGAAAGAAATGGCCATTCATCACATATTCTTTACAAGTGCGTAAGTCCTTACAAAGGCTATAGATGTTTATGTTATTGGGCTAAACAATCAAGTTAAAGACTGAAATTGATATGGCACTAGTAAGAGACAAAATAGTCTGTGGTAAAACCGACTTTTGTGATCAGAGAAGCAGCCTTTACTTTATTAAAAGTTGTGGATGTATACAGAGTGAGTGAAATTATAAATACACAGTTAAATAAATGAAACTGTTCAAGAGTAAATGCAAATTAAACAAAAAGGTGACTGCAAAAGGGCTAGAATGCAAGGTAATAATAATGGTGTTGGGAAAATGAGCCACCATGTAAATAGGATGTATAATACAACTGAAATTCAAATCTAATGCACTAAGTACATACAAGCATGAGAGGGGAAGTACACTGTATTTAAATCACTTTTGTAGAATTTGTAGTAAAACGAATCACTCCAAAAAATGTGAAAAGGGGGAAGATAAGTACATTCAAAATGGTCATACTGTTAAGCAGAAATATAAAAAATGAAGAAAGTGAGCTATTTGTGACACAACGAAAAGTGAAAAAGCAGTTATATTACCAACTTACTATTATACATGTTCCAGCATGGTCAATGCTGCAATCATCACTTTAGGGAATTCTGCTGTAAGTTGAGGTCCAACATCCCAGCAGACTTTCACAGCTGAGAACGCTTCCCCTCTCAGCTGGGCTAATGTCACCTTCCACTAAAGCACTCTTACATACATGACATCAAAGTGACATCTGTCCACATCATAGTCTGCTTTCTTGCCTCCCCAAAGGTAAGCAGGTTGTTAGATCTACCCTGCATGCCAAGGTCTCATATAATCAAAACTGAGAGGGCTTGAGATTCCAACCCTTCCTGTAGAACCTGAGCAACAAGTTGGAAAGACAAATATGGTTCAAAGAAAGCGGGGGAAGGTACCCTAACCTGACCCCCAATTATCCAGAAAATAATGGGGATGGAATCCAGACTGCAATAGTGACCACAGTCAAACATCTATAATTAAGTTGGCAAAACAGTTATAAAAATTTTCTTCATACTTGGCACTGTTGAAGTCATCGCCTTAGGGATGATTTCCAAAGCTAATAAAAGGATTAAAGAAACATTACCAGAACTTTATGAGATACACTATTACTTCAGTTAATTTTCTTTTAGATTATTCTGTGTCACTTAAAATTCCAATGTTGAGACTAGGTTCTAGGATCCATTAGTCATAAGTGTAATAGCAACCTAAGAGCCTATATCCTACCACAAATGTAATACTGACCAAAGAGAAACCATACTATAAACTGGAAAGGTATGTCACCCTGTGAACAGTGCTTCATAGGTAGCCTAGTCTGGGAAGATGGCTTCTTAAAACCATTGAAAGGTGGCATCCCTCTCAGGACGGTAAAGGTGAACCCTGCTCATGCCTTGGCTACAAGGTCCAGTTTGTAATGATTTTAAAACATAAGGCGTTCACTGAGGGACAGGTGGCTACCAACAACTAACCCCTTTTTAGAAAGGTACTACTAGTAGTAGTAGTTATGGTCTGGCAGAATCAGCTTTTGACTTTCCTTGTAAACGCTTATTTGTGAATTCTGTATCAGAAAACAAAACAGGCTATCTATATGCAAATGGGTTATTCTGAAATAGGCAATCCCTTCTTATTTTTAACAAAAGCTACAAATAGTTGATTTGACTTTCTAACATCCTTAGTTCTGTCAAAGTAGTATCAGAGTTGCCTGTGAATACAGATCTTTTTTCTCTTTATTCTGGATGTTTAAAAAGAACATTGGGAATTGGTTTGGGCCACTTCTGTTACGATTCTGGGCAAAAAGGAGGGGTTAGTGCTGAGGGTAACCTTACCTTGTGGAAAGTAAGGAACGGCTCTTTGTATATTAAGGTATGGAGTTAAGACACCTTAGTTGATGCTACCACTACCAAGAACACCATTTTCTAGGATAAAAAATACTTAGGAAAGCTGTAGTTGCTGGCTCATAATGTGAAGGATAATGCTGAGATCCTAGGCTAGTGCCACGACCCACGTGGATCTATTATGTAATATACCGCTCAAAGCTACAGTGAGTATAAAGGCAGCCAGGCAGATATGGCTGAAAGGTGTACTTGTACTCACATGTAAGCTAAGCCAATACAGAAAAGATTAAAGAAATACTGAAGAACTGTAGGTACATCATTGAGTTTGATGTGCAGGTTCACCCTTTGGCACCAGATAAAGGACCTCTTTCCACTTAGCTAGGTAGGATTTCCTTTACTCGACTTTCTAGTCTCAGTCTTGATTACTAGCATATCCTTATGATAAAGGTTATTAAAGGGAATTAGGGTCACACCCTCCAATCTGCCAGGTTCAGAGAAGACAGGTTGGTGGTGTATTAAGGACAGCTTGCATTGCAAAAGGAGGGACAAATGCTTTGGCAGAATTTAAGGAGTCTCCCTTGCCAGCTACATTCAGCAACACAAAAATGAAAATAGCATGGCATGGGTGGATGTCACCTTTATACCAGATAAATCAGGACATCCAAGGTAAAGGTGATGTCAACCTGGCCTGGGGGGGCCAACTCCAAAAATCTGGCCAGACTTTGGAAATCGACCTATGGCTGAGTTCCTTAAGGGGATTACTGCAACAGTGACCCATATGAAGCACATCAGTTGATACAATGAGGTCTGAAAATGCATCAGAAACACAGACAAGACTGCAAGCCAGAGTGTTGCGAAGAAATATTGAAACTTAACAAGTAAAACACTGAATTTACAGATGTAAAGTACTACAATATGCCTGATGACACTTCTGAGACACTGGGGCAAAAAGACAGAGAAAATAAAGCCATGTGAACACTGCTAATGTACCTGGTACACAAAATAAATCAATTCAATCAAAAGTACATGCAATGGTTTTCTAAACTTGGAATAGGTGAAATGATTTGGATATTGCTGCCCTTTGCTACTCTTGATGATGACTGCATGTTGGTGGAGATGAAGCAGTTAAGAGAAACTGATGATAGGGTTCCACCAAATGTTTGGAGAATTCAAACGGGAATTAGGTGGGGAATGCAGGAAGACTCAGAAGAATTCAGGCACAGTCTGTGGAAAAATATTCTGGAGAGCAGATATAGAAGTACTAGATAAAAATATTGAAGAGAATTCTAAATTGGTGGAGAACAGTAGAGACCTTGATAGGCAGGGTTAATATCATTAGCAAGGTGATTAGCTCCAAGATGGGATATTTGTTGCAGCACTTCCAGCTGTGACAAACAGGCAAGCAAGTGAAAGCTATACAGATAGTATGCAACACATGTACATGGAGGGAAGAAATGGCTTGGAAAGCAAAGGATAGATTGGCACCCACAAGAAAAAGGAAAAGGTGGGATTCACCTTAATTCGACATTCTCAGTGTGTTATAGAAAACAAATCAATTGATAAGTTTGTGGGATAACAGTTCAGTAACATAATGTATCCTAGGGAAAGCAAAAAGAAATTTGTAGATAAGTAATGAAATAAAACATGGCAAGCCAATTCTTAGGCATCATTATGATGAAGATATTCTGGAAGGCAGCTGCATCAGGCAGCCTGTGGGGAAGCATCGGGGTTAGGGATTAATAAGCGAGGCCCCAGGCTTCAAGACGGACATTGGAGGACGCTTCGTATCACACTGGTAAAGATGGAGTTACAGGTAGAAAGTCAGGTAAAAGTCTGTAAAGAGAAGATGTTAAGGAACAAAGGGAGCAAGCTGAAATTAGAGAAGCAAAATATAGAATGAATAGATCGGTTAGGAAGGAGCTATGAAAAAGCAGGAAGGATGGATGACAAGATGTGCCCAAGCAGATTTGATTTACTTATCTGTTGCTTTGGGAAGTTACAGCAATTTGCTCTTGTGAGAATGAGATGGAAGGAGCTTATTTATGAGGCAGAGAGGGAAGTAACAGTAAGATTATGTCATTACAGATGCTTGACCCCCACCCAGTTCAGCTTTGTAAAGGGCAGATCCTGCCTTTTGAACCTGGTTGACTTTTTCGAAACAGTCACTAGAGCCATTGATGAGGGCAAAGCAGTCCATACAGCATACCTGGACTTGGCTAAGGCCTTTGACACAATACCCCACTCAGGCATCATAGATAAGCTAAACAGCTTAAAAGTAAACCCTTATGTCACTAGATGGGTTGCAAACTGGCTAAAGGACAGAACCCATAAAGTTAAAATCGCTGGAGCAATGTCAGACTCAAAGCCAGTCACAAGTGGTGTCCCAAAGGGATCTGTCCTGGGACCCCTCTTGTTCGGCATTTATTTCTCAGATGTTAAAGCAAACATGGGAGGGCTGTGGCTGACAAAGTTCGCAGAAGACTGCAAACTAGGCGCCATAGTCGATACACCAGCAGATACACACATCCTACAAAAAGGCCTCACTGAAACGGACAACTGGGGCCGTAGTCACGGCCTTAAACTAAATGCCAAAAAATGTATAGTCATCCCTTTTGGAAAAAACAAAGTACCCACAAATTATCACATAGACAGCAACCCACTGAGTACAGAAAAAGTAATCAGAGACCTAGGGACCCAAGTAGACAGCGACCTCTCATTTGACACCCATGTTGCCAAAATGGTTAGAAAAACATTCTACCTTGCACACCTCATCATGAAGGGTTTCACATCCAGATCCAAGGATGTCATTGTACCCCTATATTCCTCCCTCATCAGACCCATGATTGAGTACAATGCCCCATTTGGTATGTACCTCACCCGGCACTTGCAACAGCTGGAGAGACCACAAAAGTACCTCACCAAAAGGATCAAAGGTCTCCAACATATGTCTTATTCTGCCAGACTAAAGAAACTTCAGCTCTATTCAGTAGCATACCGCCTGCTCAGAGGTGATCTCTGCCTGACGTACAAGGCCATGTCCAATCAGGATCTGATGGACATGCTCCACCTCAAAAAATCCAAATCCATCAGGACCACGAGACCTAAAGACTTAAACCTCGGCACAAGTATGAATAGGACATGCTGGGGGGATAGATTCATAACCCAGAGGCTTCCCATGCTTTGGAACAGGATCCCAGTTCGTGTTAGGCAGAGCCCTTCACTGACTCTCTTCAAGAGAAATCTTGATGAGTGGATGGGAGATCGTAAGTTTACCCCAGGGGTCACATCTGTGTCACTGCTAGACAGGGGCACAGTAAACTAATTCTATTATATAAGTGAACCTTCACTGTGTCACTACTAGACAGAGGCACAGTATTCTAGATTTATTCTGTACATTTTTGTACCACTTCATGGGGTGGCAAAAGCCACATCACTATGGCTAGGCTTACAAATGCCTCAGGGCAGATAGCCTAGTACTATACTATGAAACTACGGTCTGAAGCAGCAAATGTAACATTTAAATGTTTGTCAGAATGCACAGTAAGTAAAAGAGACTTTGTGGGTATGCTTCCAATCTCCCGTGCAATCCTTAATGTGTCTGCTTCTAGAATGAAGTGTGTCACAGCATGCGCTTCTGTGGCATTAACATACTTAAAGATATATATCCCATAAGTTCTAGTTATGTTTTTTTTTTCTAACTAGAATATTTATTCATTTAATACAAGTTCTGTTGTACAGTATAAACTGCATCACAGTAATAATTTAAAATTACCTTAAATTTACACAAAACATTAACTAATTAGCCACTCTACTTAAACCAGAACCTTCTTGGTGACATCAAGAAATGCAGCTTTCCTTACTTGGAATCACATACCATGGCGGCGCCCAGGGAGACTGTTGTTGTGTCAGCTTATCAAAGAGGAATGCTCAGTCTTGTCTTCTTTTTTTCACAAAAAAAATGAGAAAATCATTTTCCAGACTTTTAAAAGTGGATACAATAACTTACAACAGAAGAAAGTTACTGAAAATCATTTTTTTTTTTTGCAGTGCAGACATGCTTGTTGGATTCCCTGCTGTCTGGGAAATGTTTGGGGCCTACTTCACTCACAGAACTACTGGAGCTTTGCACTTTATCCTGAATCAAGCAGCAGAAGGATCTGGATCAATCCAGATGAGGGCTAAAAGGAAGAGATGTGAGAGAATTAGAAAAAGAGAGTCTGCAAAGCTAGAATTTATGCCAAGCTGAAAACAAACCCTCAAAGGCCTGCATTACCTTCAATTCTGTTAGCAAACGTGTGTTCAGTCAACAAGATGGACTTTCTTAGACTTGAGATCTCCAGTACAAACAAGGTGAGAAATCTCTGCCTACTAGTATTTACAGAAACTTGGCTGCATAACAAAATCAATAGTGCTATGAACTTAGAGGGTTTTGCTTTGTTTAGATCTGATAGAAACCAAGCTCTATGTGGAAAAGCTAAGGGAGGTGGGGTCATGCATCTATGTAAATGAAAACTGGTGTATGAACTGTGAAATTATACGGGTGCAAAGCTCTGAAAATGTAGAATTCTTGACAGTGAAATGCAGATCTTTCTATGTACCCAGAGAGTTTAATGGAGTCTACATGACAGCTGTGTATATACCACCAAGTGCTAACACCTACAAGGCACTTAGCATACTGCACAATTCTATATGTGAGCTGCAAAGTAAAAATCCTGACTGTGCATATGTGATAGCTGAGGACTTCAATAAAGTGGATCTCAGGGATGTGCTACTCCACTACCATCAATTTTTGGACTTTCCCACAAGGAGAGGAAATACCATTGACAAGGTTTACACTAACATAAAGGGAGCATACAAAGCAGTGCAGCAGCCAAACTTGGGCAGCTCTGATTACATTTCAATAAGATTAATACCTGCTTACAAACCTCTGCTAACCAGAGAAAAACCCAACGAGAAACTGATCGGAATCTGGAATGAAGGGGCAATGGAAAGTCTCAGGGACTGTTTTGATAAAACTTGCTGGGATATCTTCAGAGAAGCAGCCAGTTTCAATCAGCATGGGAACATAGACAAATACGCAGACACTACAATGGCATATATTTCAAAATACAACCAAGAAGATTACAATCAGAGCCAGTCAAAAACCTTGGCTAACCAGCCGAGTGTATGAGCTTCTCAGGGCAAGGAATGAGGCATTCAGGGCCAAGGACAAGGTGGGGCTAAGTGAAGCAAGGGCTAACATAAAAAGGGCTAAAGAAGCCAAGATGGACTATGGAAGAAAGGTACAAAGTTGCTTCGAGGACATGAGGGACACCAAGAGCCTCTGGCAAGGCATTCAGCAGCTGACTACAAGTCAGTTCAATGTGATGACAGCAAGGAATTTCTGGACAGGTTGAACTCATTCTATGGTAGATTTGGGGACATCCAGGAAGTAGATGGTCCTGTGCCAAAGGCCTCCAGGAACACTGACACATCCCCAGAAGGTTTTGGGGCTGACCAACCTCCCCTCTGCCGGAGGATCTCCATAATTTCTCCGAAGGAGATATCTTCGGGAGGTAACCTGGGGGAACCTTCTCCTTCATCTAAGTCAGTGTCAGTGGTGAGGAACTTGGGGGAGTCCAAGTGCCTCCTTTTGCACTTGTGGTGGCCCTCTTCAGTGGGACTTTCAGAAGGGGATCCGCAAGCCGCAGGGTTTCCTCAGGGAAAATGACCTGGGGATCCTCTGGCATGGGTTGTCCCGGAGACAGGATGAAGGGAGTCGTCGCCAAATCCAGGGTGGCCTGGGTGGTATCTGAGGGGATGGGCTGGGGTCTCAATCCCTGGGAGAGAACCCTCTCCACCACTTCGAAGGCCGAGGGAGAAGTCCTCCCCAGATCCGAAGCGGGGACCAGAGCCGAAGACAGAGTAGCCTGAGGTCCGAGGGAATGGATCGGGTCCGAAAGGATCAGAGCCGAAGAATCCATTCCCCCGGGTCTGACTCCCTGTCCGTGGCTCCGACAGTCACTCGGATCCAAACAAGTCGGCTCCGAAGAACTCAAGGTAACAGCCGGAGTTGAGGTTTGAGGAACCGTTGGCGCCGAGCTACCAGCTCCAAAAAACCTCGGATCCATGAGCCCCGAAGCTGAAGCACAGATCGGGGAAGGAGAGATGGGGCGGAAAACAGGCATGGAGGTCGCCCCTCCAGAGGGAGAGGGACCTGGCAAGACTCACATCTGAATTTGGGTCTGAAGAAATTTCCGCATCATCCTGTCCATATCAATGTCCGATAGGCTCCGAGTCGACCTCGAAGAGGCCACCGACTCGGATCTGGCTGGTCTGCGCAGAGGGGTGGAGGGCCTTGGGTCCAAATGTTCCAACAGCTCCGGTGAGAAACGTGGTGACCAGAGCAGAGGAGAAACAGGCCTTATGGTCTTAGATGGAGGGCTGAGAAAGAGCTCCCTGTCTGGGGATCTCTTACGATGCCTGTCCTTTTTCACTGCGTCTTTCCTTTTCCTTCTCTTTTTCTTTATCTTTGTCAGACTCGCTGACTGAAGATCTGTCCTTCGGGGACCCATCGCCAGACGGAGAGGGAGGTTGAGTCCCTGTCTGGGGTGGTACAGTAGCGACCGAGGCCGAGGCAGAATCCAGCATGGCAATAGGAAGAAGGCCTTTGGTAACTAGCTTGGCCTTATGATCCCTAAGGGCCCTAAGGTTGAAGCCTGAACAGACAGCACACTGAGTGGATAAATGTGCCACTCCTAAGAATATCACACACAGTGCATGACCATCGGCAGGGGAAAGCTTATGGCCACACTCTGTACATTTTTTGAACACAGGCTTTGGCTGGTCAGCCATAGTCCTGCACTCAAAGGTATAAGTACTACCTTCCCAAAAAAACACACACACAGAGGTAGGAGAAGGGCAGGCCTAACTACTACTCTAATACAAAAAAACTTTTATTTACTTTTTTTTTTACACTAACGACCAAACGTTACTACAGAAGGGGAGGAAGGGTAATCCTAGACAAGCACACCTAGATATAAGCAAAAAGTTTCCACTTACTATCTATTTTTAGCTCAGAGCAAAGGAGACCACGATGCACACTACTGGCGCGGCAGACGAGATCTGAGGGAAGATAGGAGATGGTAGGGCATTATGGGTAAGGGGAGGAGCTCGGAGCTTGGAGCAGATGCTAGAAAAAAGTTGCCGGCTCTGATCCGATACGGATCCGTATACCCACAGGTTGCAGATAAAATTAAGTTAACTACTTCAGATCTACACTTATCCGACATCTACCAATCCCCAATGGGTGCCAGTTAACTGAGAGTTTACTGTAAGGCTCAAACTCTGACATCAACCTGGACGTCTCCTACCTCCAAACGTGATCTCACTAGTAATATTTTACTGAAAATCATACATTAATTAATTCATTATAGTTAATATATTCTTACAGAAGTGTATCTTTCTCTTAAAAGTGTAATTGCAATAATCCCTCGTGCAATATTAAACAGCCTTTTCTTCTCTTTTTCTGTGTACAATATTATTTGTTCATATGTCTAGGTTTATATGTATGGGTAGTTTTTCCCCAACTAGAAACAGGTTAGAAGAGTATTTTTTATGTATATTAGTCATTAAAATAGTTGTGTATACATCATGTTTTATTATTTTTATTCTTAAATTGCCTCTGTACTCAGATGACGAGCTGATCACCCAAAATTTCATTTAGGTTGCACTTGTGTTTCCTAAATGACAAAGTTTTCTTTGAATCATTGAATCTTGAATGGTCAGCTCTTGCATTGTCCCATACACATATCTAGTTTCTTTAAAGGCCTTCCAGATCTAGAATATTTAACAGGACTGTTTTCTGTTGATAATAACTTTTCCTTATGAGCCATTGCTTGATGTGGTATGGTTTTTGTTGAAGGCACAAAGTAGGGGTGTGTGTCAACAATTCTTGGTTGTGACTCCTAAGTACTAGTTGTAACACGTCTGATCACTCCTCTTCTTTGAGTGGCACTGTATTTCATTTATGCAGATATCTGCAGTTCTTCTTAAGCCCCCCTCTAAAAAAAACAGGTCCTCAATTCAGGCTGCAATCTTTTTAATAGCCTTTATATTCTTAAAATTATTTTCCATGGTATTTCTGCCTTTGCTGATTTCACTTTAGCAGTTTCTTTACTTGACATTGATTTGAGGATATCAGTAACACAGCTGAAGCAGATAATCTGCTTTCAACCTTCTACCTTTTATTTGCTCTACAGTGAGTGTTTGAGCCCTTGCAGTGGGGTACTCATGTACTCCAAAAGTGCAACATGACAATCCTCACAGTTACTGCTGCAGCTTCTTCTCAGAAGATTTTTCACTTTCCTCATATTGCACATAGCAAGGGCTTGACATTACTTCCTTGAATTCCCATGCATGAACGCATTTTCTGAATTCTTGATTTTTGTGTTGTTGGCCAGTGCCAAATATGACAATGTTAGTATTTCCCATCTCAGAAAAGTAAATTTTAATGTACTAACCACACTCATCGTTTTTATTAGTTTGATTACTTCAGAGAATGTACATGTGTAAGTAAACTTACCATAACAGTACATGTTCTAATGATCACTGTTACAGTAGCCTAAGCTACATGGGTTATCATTCTGCATAGGCTACAACAGCTTGCCAGCTTCTAAAGGTTTACAGTACTTTCCCCCTACCCAAACTGTTGGGCATCTCTAGCTGATCAGAATAAAAAGATAGGTTTGGGTGCCAAGCCCTTCATATCAACTGTGAGAGGGAGGCTAAGCCTTGACAAGATATTGACAGGATAAAAAATCCAAAAAAGCCCACAAAAAACAAGGGGGATAGAGGGAGAGAGCGGCTACTGTAGTTGTGATCAAACAAGCATTTTCTGTTATGGTAAACTTACTTGCACAGCTGTACTATGTTCTTCATACTTATCACAGCTACAGTAACCTAAGCTATATGGGTAGATTATCATATCTTAGAAAAACTAGAAGATGGAAAGGAAAGGGCCAGGAGCCTCCAAAGAAAGGTTCTAGCAAAGTCTGTCCAAGACCTGGAGGAAGGAATCTAGTTTATGGTGCTTTGTAAAAGCATGCGCAGAGGACCAAGTTTTTACTTCTAGAATACTTTTAGACTCAACCCTTTATAAAGAGCCATAGATGAAGCCAAAGCCTTGATACAATGAGATTTGACCCTGCCTGGAACAGTGTTGTTGTGGTGGGAATAACAAAGGGTAATAACCAGAGACAACAATCTGCAAATTGTCTACTTTGACACAGGTTGTCCCTTCTTACCTTCACAAGAAATGAACAACTGCTCTTAAGTTCTGAAAGATTTTGTTCTGCTTAGTACTAGAGCTGCTTTTGGACATCCAAAGTAAGACATATCCTTTCATTTTTTGGTTCTGGAAAGAAAACAGGGAAATGGATATTTTGGCTTAAAACAAGCTCAGACACCACTTTAGACAAAAAAGAATGATTAGTTTCTGTAGAGAAATAGGATAGTAACTCATACAAATATTGTAAAACCAGAGAAAGTGAACTTACCATAACAGCAGATGTTCGAATGATCACTGCTGTGGTAGCCTTAGCTTTATGAGTTATGTGTTGCCAAGGACATAAAAGCCACACACCTTTCAAAGCTTCAGGGCACTTTCCACAGCCCAAACTGTCGGGCAGTTTGAGCTGACTAAAAGACAAGTTTGGGCATGAAGCCCTTCAGAGCTTTCCTGCCAGCAGAGAGAGGAAGGCTGAGCCCTAAAAGGCCAATGCTAGGAACAAAAAAAAAAAAAAAAAGTCCACACCCTGGCATAAAACACACACGAAAAACAAGGGGGATAGAGGCAGGAAGCAGCTACTGTAGTAGCGATCACTCAAACATCTATTCTTATGGTAAGTTCAACTTACACAACTGTACTATGTTTATATTGATCACTGCTGCAGTAGATTTCGCTACATAGATATTTCAAATGGAGCAAGTGTTAGCTTCTCTAACAAAATTAAGATTCCCAAGTAGGGGAGCATTTTTTTGGAGACATCTTACATAAAACCCTTTTCAAGAACATTTTGACATGAAACTACATTGAAAGAGGAGGCTCCATGGGCAGACACGCTGAAATGGTCGATAAATTAAACTTGACAAAAGAATAAGAAAGGCCATAGGATAGTAATTCACACAACTATTTTAAAACCAGAGAACTAGCCCTGAATGGGATCTGGTTATATTGTTGGCACTAACTAGAAAACAGTTTCAATTTGCAAATATATGATTTTCTAGTAGCAGGCTTTCTTACCTCCACTAGTACCTGCTGCATGTCCTCAGGAAACTAGTGCCAAAAAAGAATTAAAAACCTATCATCCAGGAAGTCAAATGAAGAGGATTGGTGTTGGGGTGTATTAAGCACTCCTAATCTTATGTAAGTAAATACAGTTTGTGAGGAAGCTTGGTTAACTTCCCCGACCATTTTCGAAAGAGAACCACGGTTGCCTTGCCCAGAAAGGAGTCACTACAATGATCTTGGGGATTTCCTTTTGAATGTTCAGAAATACCAAGGATATTTGTGGAAATGTCTGAATCGCATACATGAACATTCCTGCCTACATTAAAAAAAAAAAAAGGCATCTGTCTTCCAGGCCTTCTTGTTTGGAGCCCTGGAACAAAATCTTGCCAGTTGATTGTTCAGAGAGGAGGAAAAGAGGTCTGCTTGAAGAACATCCCACAAATGGATCAAATCTTGGAAGACCACTTGATCTAGTTTCCATTCACGTCTGACCTGGTCCTGCTCAGCTCGTCTGCCACATAATTTTGCTTTGATGGAATATAGGCTGGCTGTAAAGCAAGACTGTGTTGTGAAGCTATATCTTAACGTAACGTGGCTACTCTGCAAAGGGGGTAAGACCTGGTTTCCCCTTTCTTGTTGATGTACTACATGACTGCAGTAATGTCTGCAACCACTTGAAGAGGACCTGGGGACCAAAGATGGTTCAGAGAGTCGAGTGCCTTGAACAGGACAAGCATTTCCCTGATATTTATGTGACTTTATCTGTCCTTGGTGTCTCACACCCCCTGCACTTTTACTGCTCCTCCAGCAAAGTTCACAACATCTGCATTGACTGACCACTTTTGAGTAGGGAGGGAAAAGGGGAGACCTGGATTTAAGGACATCTGTTGTCACCACCAAAAGATTTCTCTTCTGACAAACCACAACACTGGGATTTCAAAAGGTATAGGGTGTTAATGCTGGGACCAAAGAGATTTCAGATACCACTATATCTTTCTCGTATGGAACCTTGCCAGGAATTTCATAACAATCAAAGATGCCAAAAGACCCACAATCCTGCGGTATTCCCTCACAGTGAGCAAAGTTTTAGTGGAAAACTTTAGAAATAGATCTAAATAAAGCCAGAGGAAAAAACGTTCTTTGAACTGTGGTACTTAGTTGACATCTCAAGAACACAATCATGTGTGAAGGAGTCAAAACTGACTTTTGAATGATCTCATGGAATCCCAGCTTGTGTAAGAGATCTCTCACCAATGAGAGAGATTCCTAACACTTTGACAATGGAAAAGATAAGCAAGTCATCTAAATATAGAAACGTGGATACCCTGTAGCCTACAATAAGCTACAACTGGAGCTAGACACTTTGTGAACACTCTTGGTACAGTGGATAGTCCAACGCTAAGGAAGTGAACTGATAAAGTGATCCAGACACAAAATATTAAGGAAAATCTGAAATCCGGATGAATATGGATGTGATAATAAAGCATTTTTTAAGTCTAGTGTAAACAGAAAATTTGAAGGAAAAAGAAGAGGTAACATGCTGTGAAATAACATCAATTTTGAATTTAGGCACTATCACAATCAGGTTTAGGAAAGAAAGATCCAGAACTTGACCAAGTATTTTTTTCTTTGGCACTAGAATATCCTTGAATAAAATCACTCCCCAACCTGGGAGGGAGGAGCTGGTATATCATTCCTTGGGAGAGTATGTGATGAAGAACAGGAATAAATAATAGACTCTGATCTGGAGGATTAGAATGACTACCTGGAAAGGAGGAATTTCCTCTCACTGCCATCTGTAACCTTGAAGAATGACTTTCAGAACCCATTTGTCTGAAACAATATGTAGCCACCCCTTAGAAAAGCTGTTGAAGTGGCAGTAGCCCTAGTGGAATGAGGCCTAATCCCAGCTGGAATCTCCTTGCCATGATGGGAATAACAAAGGCAATGCAAAACCCAATCCACGAGAAATAGTTTGTTTTGACACAGGCTTGCCCTGAGAACTCAAAGCAAAAGAAACAAACAACTGCTGAGACTGCCTAAAATCCTTAGTCCTGCTCAAGTAATAACGCAATTGCCTGTGTACATCTAAAGTGTGCAAAATCTTTTCCCCTTTGTTTTGTGGATCTGCATAAAAGTAGGCAAATGAATAGTTTGGTTTAAAGCCACACTAGAAACCACTTAAGGCATATAGGACGGTTTTGTACGTAATGATACCCTATCCTTATGAAAAATCAAAAAAGGCTCAACCGCCATAAGGGCCTGTAACTCAGAAACCCTTCTAGCAGAAGTAATGGCCAACAAAAAAGCAGTCTTCCATGACAAGTATTTCAGTTCAGCAGTAGCTGCAGGCTCAAAAGGTTGTAGAGTAAGTTTCTCCAACACAAAATTGAGATCCCAAGCAGGAGTAGGAGCTCGTGGAGGTCTTATATTCTTTGCCCCTCAAGAAATTGCTTGAACAAAGGATGTGAAAACAATGGTGGGTCACAATCATAGTGAGCTGAAATTGCTGCAGCATGAATCTTAATGGAAGAGAAAGACAAACCCTTGTCCAATAACTCAGTAAGATATTGAAGAGCCACACTCAAATTAGGCTCAGAAATCTCCAAATTCTTTGCTGCACTCCAAAATAAAAATCTCTTCCATTTTCTGAGTACACTTTCCTTGTACTGGGTCTCCTGGCTTCCATAATCACATTTAAAACTTGTTGAGGAAGTTGAGACCTACTATCTTTCAAAACAGAATATGCCAGGCTGTTAGATGAAGAGAGTGAAGCTTGACATTGAGCAGGTGACCTTCTCTCTGAGACAACAGGTGTGGAATCAAGGGTAAAGGCCATGGAGGCTTCTTTAACAGACTCCTCAGTAATGGGTACCAGTGCTGCGAGGCCAATCTGGAGCTATTAAAATCATCCTTGGCTTGTCTTGTCTGACCTTTAGAAGCACCTTTGGAAGAAGAGGCAGAGGTGGAAGCATACACATGAAGATTTTTCCAACTGAAAGAAAGAGCATCCACTTTCCAAGCTGTGTGATGAAACCTCTTTGTGCAAAACTTTGGCAGCTGGTGGTTTAGTGGAGAAGCGAACAGATCTATGTCTGGAGTTCCCCAGGACACTGTCAACTTTTGAAATACATGAAGATCCAGTTTCCACTTTCGTGGGGATCCATGATTTGTCTGCTTAACACATCTGCTAAGGAGTTCTGTGCTCGGCAGAAACCTTGCCTGAAGAGTTAGTTGCAAGCTGACGCAGTCTCCCATAAAATCATTGCTTGCCTGCACAATGGGTAAGAATGTGTTCCCCTTGTTTGTTGATGTACCACATGACAGTTGTGTTGTCTGTTAGAATCAACACCTGCCCTGGAAGAAGTAACTCCTTGAAAGCCATTAATGCAAACTGGACTGCTAACATCTCCTTCATGTTGATATGTAGATGCTGTAGTCTGGCAGGCCACTTGTCTTGTATCCACTTTCCATTTAGATGAGCTCCCCAAGCAATGTCTGAGGCATCTGTCGTTAGAATCTGACTCGCCTCTGGCGGGTCACAGAGAGTCCCTTGTTTAGGTGACATTCCTGAGCCCACCACAAAATTCCTTTTGAATGCAAGGTATTATTTGAATGACAGTGTCCAAATCCTGGCAGTGCTGTGTCCATACATTTTGAGATACCATTGTAGCTTCCTCATATGCAGTTTGGCATTGGGAAGCACCAGAATCTAAGATGCCATGAACCCTAAGGCTTGAAGGACTGTCCTTGCAGTCAGCCCGGACTGAAGAGATAGCTGATGGAAGTAACTTGAAAGATTCTTTTGTTTGTCCGGGGTTAAAAAGGCCATCTGGGCTGCTGTATTCAGTCTCACACCCAGAAAGCACATGTCTTGAGAGGGTACTAGACTGGACTTTATTTCGTTCACAGAATACCCTAGGCATCTTAGCACTGCTATGACATATTCCAAATGCTGTAGAAGGTCTTCCTTTTCCTGAGCCAGAATCAGGCAATCGTCCAAGTAAGGATAGATTTGAATTCCTTTTAGCCTGAAGTAAGCTATCACTGGAGCCAGAACCTTTGTGAATACTCTTGGCGCAGTAGATAAGCCAAAGGGCAATGCAGAGAACTGATAATGAGAATTTCCAGCTCTGAAGTGCAGATACTTCCTGCAACGTAGTCTTATAGGCACATGAAGGTAAGCTTCCTTGAGATCTAAAGTTACCATCCAGTTATCTTTGCCCAGCAGAGGTAAAAGCTGTTGTAACGTCAACATCTTGAACTTGGGAATGTCCAGATAAGTGTTGAGGATAGATAAATCCAAAATTGGTCTCCACGTGTTCCCCTTCTTTGGTACTAGGAACAGGCGAGAATAAAATCCTAGGCCCCTTTCTGATACAGGGACTGGCTGAATGGCCCCTATTTGGAGTAACAGAGAAATTTGCTTGTGAGCCTCTTTCCTTTGTGGAGGAGGAACGTCTGGCATGCCTTTGAAAGGGGGCAGTGTATGGAAATAAAACCTGTAACCATGGTGAATGATATCCAACACCCATCTGTCTTGAGTAATTAAGTCCCAATTTTCTTTGAAAAGAGACAGTCTTCCTCCCAAAGGAGCTGCCAGGCGAGAATCCACTGGCAGCTGAAAAGGCAAGTCATTGAGTCTGTTTCTGAAAGGACTGACCCCTGCCCTCACCAGAAGTCTGAGCAGGTGAACTCCCTGTTCTAGGCCTAAAAGAACCTTGAGCTCTGCCCCTACCACGTCTAGACCTACCCTAGACTGAGAATCATAAGCAGGATATGTCCATCCCTTAGCAGGCCAATTTCTACTAAACTTCGGTGGCTGCACCTGCAAAAAATCTTTAACAGTTTGCATAGACTTAGCTTTGTCCTCCATTTTCTTTAAAACTGCTTCCACAGGCGAACCAAACAACACATCAGACTGTAAAGGAGCATCCAAAATCCTTGTCTTAACATGCTCAGCTAAATTCTGATCCCTCAACCAGGCATGCCTGCGAAGAACAGAACTAGTGGCAGCCACCCACGAGGAGGCCTGTACAGCATCAAAACCACATTGCAAAGAATGCTTACCCACTTGTTCAGACACATGAACTAAATCTAGCAACTCTTTACACTCAATACCTTCCGCCAAAGCATCCACCTTAGATTTCAATTGCGAAAGGAGATAATTTTGATATTTTAGCATGTGGAACTGACAATTCAACGCCCTCATGGCTAAAGTGGAAGAAGTATACACTTTCTTTCCCCATCTATCCAAAGCCCTTGCCTCTTTATCAGATGGAACAGGATTTTTAACAACAGAGGCCTTAACACCTTTAGGTCCCTGATAAACAGTTTCTGGGTCTGCCCTAGGGCTCTTAAAAAGATACTTATGAGCTTCAGGCACCCTATAATACCTATCAGGTTTAACAGGGGCAGGAGGCAAAGAATCAGGGTTCAGGGAAGCCTCTGCAAAAACATCTTCCACCACATTCAACACAGGAGGAATAGCTAAAGGCCTATGCTGGGGTAAAACAAGAATTCCTAAGCCTTTTCCTGGAATCAGAGTAATCTTGCCCTTCCCATTTAAAGTGCTCCCCCACGGAATGCAGAGTTTCTGAAAAAGAGAAATGCTCAGGAGGAGAAGCCGTAGGAGTGGAATCATCCACATCAGAATCAGAATAAGGGGGATATTCCTGCAAGTCTTCCGCAGAAGACTCAGACGCCTCTGAACACTGTTCAAAACTCTCAAACTCAGGTTCCACCCTAGGCCTCTTATCAGGAGGGGGTATAGAACCTCTAATCATAGTAATCAAATCTTCTGCCATTTTAAGCATATGCTTCTTAGGCACAGAACCTGAAGTACTAGGAGAATTTAAACTTGGCCTACCTCTCAAAGAAGTTTTGGAAACAGAAGGAGAGGCCCTAACTACCTTGGGAAGAGAGGGAAGAACAGTTACCTGAGAAGCCCCCTCAGCCTGGCCTACCTCCTGAGAGGGCACATCTTGTAACAGTAAAGTCTCTGCCTGAGACTCCAAAGAAATTCCAGGCAAAACCTCTGGCTCCACTGAGCCTTCCAAAGAACCGACGTCCGGGACTGCCGGTTCATCAACCTTAGGCTTTGCTGTTTTGTCCTTGCGCTTTTTGGACGAAGCGGGCGTCGGAGCATCCGACGGCATTTTATAATTACAACGCTTCCCAAACACTAACCTGGCACAGTCTAACCTTCTCTTAATAGTGTGTTTGTTAAATCTAGCACAAGAGCGGCATCCAACAACGTCGTGCTCAGGCCCTAAACAAGGTATACACAAAGTATGGTAATCCCTATGAGGTATCTGTTTCCCACAAGAAAGACAGTTATTCACTTTTCTGACATCCGGTTAAATACTGAGGCAAGAAAAACCAAAATATTCTAGCAGAGTACTTAGCCAACTTTGATTCGGTCTGAAACTCTGACTTCAGAAACTTTCAGAACGCCAACCTGCACTCGCAAAATTGCTTCTGCATCGGACCATGCGGCAAAAAAGACTGAGGATATGACGTCGGTCATGCGCATTAGTACCCTGACGTACTGACGTCAGTCTAATGCGCCCTGACCGACGTCAGCCATATACTTTGGTATTCGGGCCGACTGGACAGCGGACTACCCAATAGTTAGGACTGCAGCAATGTGGAATGAAGAACATCTGACTTTTGAATGATCTCATGGAATCCCAGCTTGTGTAAGAGATCTCTCACCCATGAGAGAGATTCCTAACACTTTGACAATGGAAAAGATAAGCAAGTCATCTAAACATAGAAACGTGGATACCCTGTAGCCTACAATAAGCTACAACTGGAGCTAGACACTTTGTGAACACTCTTGGTACAGTGGATAGTCCAACGCTAAGGAAGTGAACTGATAAAGTGATCCAGACACATAAAATATTAAGGAAAATCTGAAATCCGGATGAATATGGATGTGATAATAAAGCATTTTTTAAGTCTAGTGTAAACAGAAAATTTGAAGGAAAAAGAAGAGGTAACATGCTGTGAAATAACATCAATTTTGAATTTAGGCACTATCACAATCAGGTTTAGGAAAGAAAGATCCAGAACTTGACCAAGTATTTTTTTCTTTGGCACTAGAATATCCTTGAATAAAATCACTCCCCAACCTGGGAGGGAGGAGCTGGTATATCATTCCTTGGGAGAGTATGTGATGAAGAACAGGAATAAATAATAGACTCTGATCTGGAGGATTAGAATGACTACCTGGAAAGGAGGAATTTCCTCTCACTGCCATCTGTAACCTTGAAGAATGACTTTCAGAACCCATTTGTCTGAAACAATATGTAGCCAAAGAGAAAAATGGAGATTCAGATTTTCTGGAGGAAAATGGCTCAGGGCGAGATGGGGTCACAAGGTCTTTTGAACAGTCATTCAAACTTGCAGGACTATCCTTGGTTTTGGGAGGTTCAAGACATCTTTTTGGACCCCCCCTTGCCATTTCTTCTTAAACATCCGTTTACCAGAATTTGTTGAGAATATTTACTCTGTTTTCTTGCTAAAACTGGATGAGGAGATAGAAATCCCTTGGATAATTTGTAAAAGGAGGACTGAAAAATCTTATTACAAATTCCCTGAATCAGCTTGCCCCTTTCATCACACTTTTTGATCACCTCTGCAGCACAGGGGCCAAATACTAAATCTCTATCAGAGGGAAAATTAAAATCTCGTTTCTATCATCATCTGGGAGGTTCTGAGAATGTAGCCATGCAAACTTCCTCAAAACAGTAACAGTGGCTATTGCCCTGGAAGAAGTATCAACAGAGTCATACACACACTGTAGACAATGAGTAATGACCTATGCAACAGAAGAAACAAAATTATTGAAGGCAGATTTTTCCTCACAAGAAGAAACTGCAGACAAAACATTCCTCATACTTAATTTGTCAGAACAAACTTTAGCATACGAGCCCAACAATTCAAAATTCTGAAAATCAAAGTTGCAAAAGTATACATTTTTCCCCACACCTACCAATAATTTTCCCATCCTTAGAAAGAGCAGGACTGAAATTAAGTGCTTAGCAGCAGTGGAATCAACTAAAGCTATAGCTGCCGAGTCAGGTTTTGGAACAGTGTATACAAATTTAAAAGACTGAGGAACTTCATACAACCTATCTGCCTTTTTAGAGGCAGATGGCTGACTATCGTGAAAACTGCAAGCAGCAACTCACACATTCTATGACGCAAAGAGAACAGGAGGAATGGGTGTAGGTTCCAGAAAACCCTTCTTTAACAACTTAGTATTTTCTGAGGAAATGAGTAGCCTCAGTGCTCTCCCAATGAAAACACTGAACATTCTAGCAACAGTCTCAGGAAAAACAGAATTCCCCATTGGAAGAATCACAAACTGAGCTCTCCTTATAGTCTGAATCAGAAATCTGAGAGGAAAAAAATTTATCCGTCCCTACATTTTCCTGTTCAGATTCAGAATCTTGAATCTTTGCAGGAAGAGAGGAATCCCGCTTTCTTTTACCAGAAACTACATCAGAAAATTGAATTAAACCCTAAGCCAGACCCAGTAAACTACTCCTACCCAAATTAATTTGCGGAGGAGTACATACACATGCTTGGTTTTCCGTTTCTTTTTGACAGGAAAAATTGGGCTAACTGTATTACTAATGGCAGCAGCTGCTTTCCCAGAGGTAGGTACAGCATTCTGACAAAAACAGCTAATACTACTACAGCAGTGATTCATTTAATGAACATTCACTAGCCCTGAATGGGTGGTTTCTTTTGTTTTGTATACATTTTTTTACATTTCATTATATATATATATATATATATATATATATATATATATATATATATACATTTTCTAGTGGCAGACATTCTTGCATCCATTAGTACCTGCTGCACATCCTCAAAAAACAGGTGCCTAAATGGAATTAAGACCCTATAATCCAGACAGTCATTTTTGGGGTCAGGATGTATAAAACACTATAGTTGTGAGTAAACTCAGTCTATGAGAAATGCCCTTGGTCAATTCCAAAAGTATGGAGAACTACTGTTGGCTGTGCCAGAAGGGAGTCACCACAATACAATTATGGGGAGTCCCTCCGAATCATCATAAGTACCCTGGATATTGGAAAGGATGGAAAAGCATACAGGAACATTCTTGTCCAAGGAAAGGAAAAGGCATTTGTTTTCCTGGTCCTCTTCCATGGAGTTCTGGAACAGAATTTTGTCACTTGATTGTTTAGAGAGGAGACAAAAAGGTGTACAAAAGGAATTCCCCACAGATGGATCAAATCCTGCAAGCCTCACTGATTCAGTTTCCATTCTTAATGGTCAGCCCTGGCCCTGCTCAGGTTGTCTGCAATACAATTTTGCTCTGATAGAATGTAAGATGCCTGTAGAATGAAACTGTGCTGTAAAGCTATTCCCATGCTAACAACAAAGCTAGTCTGCATATGGAGTAAGATCCGGTTCCCCTAGCTTGTTTATGTACCATATTACTTTTGTTTATTGTATACAAACTGTTGAAGAGGTCCCACTAACCAAAGATGATTCAGAGAGTTGGCAGCACTTAAGAGTTAGCATCTCTTTTATGCATGTATTTTGGTCTGTCTTTTTTGTCCCAAAGTCCCTGCACTTTTATACCCATTGACACTGTTCCTCAAGTAAAGTCTGAAGTGTCTAATTACGACTGACTGCTCTAGAGCAGAAGGGAAGAATGGAAGACCTGCAGGCAGAAAAATTTAATGTCACCGTCAACTTAATTTCCTTTTCACAAATCCCAGAACCAGAATTTGAGAAGACAATGGGTGTTGATGCTGGGACCAGGAGTCTTGCAAGATTCAACATGAGATTCATGGATGTCACGAGACCTAGAATCCAGGGGTATTACCTCTCGGAGACAAAAGAAAACCCACAGAATATGTTTAAATATAGACCTATGTTCTTCTTGTGGAAAAAAAGCTCTTTGTACTGAGGTGTCTAGCAGGCACCCCAGAAACACAATCCCGTGAGACTGTCAGAAAAGACCTGTGAATGTTCTCTTGGAATCCCAGCCTGTGTAGGAGATCTCTTACTCAAGACAGAGATGCTGACACTTTGAAAAAGACTGCACAAAGATAAGTCATCTAAATATGGAAAAGTGTGGATACCTTGTAGCCTGAAGTGGACTATCACAAGCTAGACACTTTGGGTTATTCCTGTGCTCCGAAAGTGTTCACAAACGGGAACAGAACTGATGTGATCCAGACAAACAAAACCTTAAGAAACCCTTGAAACCTGGATGCATAGGAATGTGATGGTATGCATATTTTAAATCTAAGGTAACAAGCAAACTCAAATGAAGAAGGGGATGTGAAGTGAAATCACAAACTCGTTCAGGAAAGTCCAGAATGATGTCCAAGAGTTTTCTTTCTGTGGCACTAAAAGCATTCTTTTTTTTTTTTTTTTTTTTTTTAACAAGAAACATCTTTTTTAAATTACCATGTATGATATAGGTAATCATACATTTATATAAATGAAAACATGCCATACTGACAATTTCAGTTGCAAACATTACACAATTATACATCACTTATAATCTATCTAGTCACTGTCAGTCAAACATTACATAGCTCATTCAAATCCTGCCTTCTTTTAAACCTCATTCCTCCTCTGCATGTATTGTTCCCACAGTTCCCATTTTTTTCCTAAGAAACTGGCTCCTACCTTTTTCTAAAGATCCTAATTCCAGTTGTTTTATCCCATTACTATATTCACTACTTCTAGCAAAAAGAATTTACGTATTCACCATAATGTTCCATCTGTGTTGGCCATTTTCATTCTTTCTCAACAAACGGGTTCTGAGCTGACCCGTGAATCCTACTCTGATGCTTTTTACAGCTTGTAGTTACTGGAAACTCTTGATGTCCTCTCTTACCTATAATTATCTAGTCCCCTATCATACCTCAGATCTCATTTTCTTGTTATAGCTTCATAGGAATATCATAACACTAGTATAAGAAACCAATACATGGAGCTGAAAGGAAGAAACATTGTTTCCTTTATCACCTTCTAATTTTTCCAAAAGTCATAAACTAAATGGTTGGGGGGAGTTGAAGAAGAATGAAAACGGACAATGCAGATGGAACGTTATGGTAAGTACATAACTTCTTTATCTGATGATGTCAAATTTCATTCTTTGTTAATAATTGGGACAGAGTCCCCAGCCACCCGAATCTCTGCGAGGACTTTAATGAATGAAATTCTTGAGCACTATTGATCCGAAGGCTGCTCTCCCCCTCGAGACCAGACCAAATTTGTAATAAGTAATAACGGTATGAGGATTAGCCCTAGCTGTAGCCGCACATATCCCAACCATGGAAGACCTGGATAAAAATACTGATGATGTTGCCACGGACCTGGTTGAATGGGCTCTCAAAGGTTTTGGCAAAGACTAACCCAATTTGTTATAGACAAAGCATATGCAATCAGTCAACCATCTGGCTAAAGTTACTTTTGTAAGTGGCTTGCCAATTTCGACTCCGCAAAAGATCTGTTTTTTTCTGAAATTCTTTGTTCTATGCAAATAGAAACATAATTGCCTGTGAATGTCCAACACATGTAACATGTATTCTTTTTGAAATTTAGATAACTGGAAGATTAATGAACCGATTGATGCTGGATTCGGACACCACCTAAGGAAGAAAGGAAAGGTTGGTTCTTAGTAATACCTTATCTATACAGAATATTAAATAAGGAAGCTTAAAAGACAAGGCTTAAAGTTCAGAAAGTCTTAGAGCAGAGGTTATAGCTATTAAAAAGATAGTTTTCCAGGTTAAAAAGTGTAGTTCACATTTTGTTGATGGTTCAAAAGATAATAGAGTCAAAGCTTGTAATAATAAATTTGAATGCCATGGTGGAGTTGGATCTCTAAAAGGTGGTCTCAGAAGAAGGGTACAGTTTATAAAGGCCTTAAAAAGTTTTGAGGAAGCTAAGGTGGAATTAACTCCTGTATGAAAATTAGAAATGGAAGTTAATTGTACTTGAACAGTCAAGGAACTAGCACCTTCATTAAAGATTGCAGCCACAAACTCCAGAAATTTATGTATTGGTGCTGAAATAGGGTCAATGTCTTTTGTTGCACCCAAAAAATAAATCTTTTCCATTAACTTCTGCAAATCTTCCTACTGGAAGCTTTATGGGAAGATAAAAAAAAAAGTGTATGACAGGGAAGGACACATCTGTCTGGCTATCAATACAAGTAGAGAAATGGAAGCTTTATGGGAAGATAAAAAAGTGTATGACAGGGGAGGAGAACATTTGTCTGGCTTTCAATAGAAGTGAAGAAAGCACGCGATCAGCTTTAGGCCTGAAATGTCCTGGTGAATTATGTCTGTCAGGTTTGACAGAAGGTCTGGAATTGGATCCAGAATCCCTGAAGGGTGAAAGTACAGTTTTGTACCTACCATAAATGTAGATGTTCGAAGATCCACATTGCTGCAGTCCTTACACTTGGGTAGTCCGCTGTCCTCGGTCGGCCCGAATATCAAAGTATAAGGCTGACGTCGGTCAAGGCGCATTAGACTGACATCAGGACGTCAGGGTACAAATGCGCATGACCGACGTCATATCCTCAGTCTTTTCTTGCCCCAGATGTCAGAAGACCCTAAAAAGAAAGGTCAAAACCAAAAGACAGCAAACCACCAACCAACCACCCTTGCACTAATAATATGTACAATATATACAATATACACAATATATATAACCCAGCCCACACAACCGCCTCTAAGTACAGAGGGGAAGGAGGGAGGGTAAATTGGACTGCAGCAATGTGGATCTTCGAACATCTCCATTTATGGTAGGTACAAAACTGTACTATGTTCTTCATCTCACATTGCTGCAGTCCTTACACTTGGGTAGAATCCCAAAGCAGAGATAAGGGAGGATGGCAAAACCATAAAGAAGCAGGAGCTGCCAAAATGCCCTGTAAAATAGCAGTGGCAAAACCAGCCCTAGATTTAGAGTAAAGTGGAAGGTGATAATGCTTAGAGAAAGTATGCACTGAACTCCAAGTAGCTGCCTCCAAAATATCTTTAGTTGCCACCCCCTTAAAAAAGCTGTCGAAGTGGCAGTAGCCCTAGTGGAATGAGGCCTAATCCCAGCTGGAATCTCCTTGCCATGATGGGAATAACAGAAAGCAATGCAAAACCCAATCCACTTAGAAATAGTTTGTTTTGACACAGGCTTGCCCTGAGAACTCAAAGCAAAAGAAACAAATAACTGCTGAGACTGTCTGAACCCTTTAGTTCTGCTCAAATAATATCGCAACTGCCTGTGAACATCTAAAGTGTGCAAAATCTTCTCCCCTTTATTTTGGGGATTTGCATAAAAAGTAGGCAAATGAATAGTCTGGTTTAAAGCCACACTAGAAACCACTTTAGGCATAAAGGAAGGATTAGTCCGTAAAGATACCCTATCCTTATGGAAAATTAAGAAAAGCTCAACCACCATAAGGGCCTGCAATTCAGAAACCCTTCTTGCAGAGGTAATGGCCAACAAAAAAGCAGTCTTCCATGATAAATATTTCAACTCAGTAGTAGCTGCAGGCTCAAAAGGTTGTAGAGTGAGTTTCTCCAACACAAAATTGAGATCCCAAGCAGGAGTAGGAGCTCTACATGGGGGTCTTATATTCTTTGCCCCTCTAAGAAATTGCTTGAACAAAGGATGAGAAAACAATGGTGGGTCACAGTCATAGTGAGCCGAAATTGCTGCAGCATGAACTTTAATAGAAGAGAAGGACAAACCTTTGTCCAGTAACTCAGTAAGATATTGAAGAGCCACACTTAAATTAGGCTCAGAAACATCAAAATCCTTTGCTGTACTCCAAAATAAAAATCTCTTCCATTTATCTGCGTACACTTTCCTTGTACTAGGCCTCCTAGCTTCCAAAATAACATCCAAAACTTGCTGTGGAAGTTGAGACCCTCTATGGTTCAAAACAGAATATGCCAGGCTGTTAGGTGAAGAGAGTGAAGCTTGACATTGAGTAAATGACTGTTCTCCTGAGACAACAGGTGTGGAATCGAAGGCAAAGGCCATGGAGGCTCCCGTACCAGACTTCTCAGTAATGGGTACCAGTGCTGTCAAGGCCAATCTGGAGCTATTAAAATCATCTTTGGCTTGTCCTGTCTGACCTTTAGAAGTACCTTTGGGAGGAGAGGCAGAGGTGGAAAGGCATACACATGAAGATTGCTCCAATTGAAAGAAAGAGCATCCACTTTCCAAGCTGTGGGATGAAACCTTTTTGTGCAAAACTTTGGCAGCTGGTTGTTTAGTGGAGAAGCGAACAGATCTATGTCTGGAGATCCCCATGACACTGTCAATTTCTGAAATACATGAGGATCCAATTTCCACTCGTGGGGATCCATAATTCGTCTGCTCAACACATCTGCTAAGGAGTTCTGTGCTCCCGGCAGAAACCTTGCCTGAAGATTTAGCTGTAAACTGAGAGCAGTCTCCCACAAAATCATTGCTTGCCTGCACAGAGGATAAGAATGTGTTCCCCCTTGCTTGTTGATGTACCACATGACAGTTGTGTTGTCTGTTAGAATCAACACCTGCCCTGGCAGAAGTAAATCCTTGAAAGCTATTAATGCAAACTGGACCGCTAACATCTCCTTTAAGTTGATATGTAGATGTTGTAGTCTGGCAGGCCACTTGTCTTGTATCCACTTTCCATTTAGATGAGCTCCCCAAGCTTTGTCTGAGGCATCTGTCGTTAGAATCTGACTCGCCTCTGGCCGGGTCACAGAGAGTCCCTTGTTTAGGTGACATTCCTGAGCCCACCACAAAAATTCCTTTTGAATGCAAGGTATTATCTGAATGACAGTGTCTAGATCCTGGCAGTGCTGTGTCCATACATTTTTGAGATACCATTGTAGCTTCCTCATATGCAGTTTGGCATTGGGAAGCACCAGAATACAAGATGCCATGAACCCCAAGGCTTGAAGGACTGTCCTTGCAGTCAGCCTGGACTGATGAGACAATTGATGAAAGTAAAGGGAAAGATTCTTTTGTTTGTCCGGGGTCAAAAGGCCATCTGGGATGCTGTATCCAGTCTTACACCCAGAAAGCACATGTCCTGAGAGGGTACTAGACTGGACTTTATTTCGTTCACAGAATACCCCAGGCATCTTAGCACTGCTATCACATATTCCAAATGATGAAGAAGCTCGTCCCTTCTTGAGCCAGAATCAGGCAATCGTCCAAATAAGGATAGATCTGTATTCCTTTTAGCCTGAAGAAAGCTATCACTGGAGCCAGAACTTTGGTGAACACTCTGGGCAGTAGATAAGCCAAAGGGCAATGCAGAGAACTGATAATGAGAAGTCCCAGCTCGAAAACGCAGATACTTCCTGCAACTCAGTCTGATAGGAACATGAAGGTAAGCCTCCTTGAGATCCAAAGTTACCATCCAATGATCTTTGCCCAGCAGAGGTAAAAGCTGTTGTAACGTCAACATTTTGAACTTGGGAATGTCCAGATAAGTGTTGAGGATAGATAAATCCAAAATTGGTCTCCACGTGTTCCCCTTCTTTGGTACTAGGAACAGGCGAGAATAAAATCCTAGGCCCACTTCTGGCATAGGGACCGGCTGTATGGCCCCTATTTGAAGCAGCAGAGAAATTTGTTTGTGAGCCTCTATTCTTTGCTGAGGAGGAACGTCTGGCATGCCTTTGAAAGGAGGCAAGGTATGGAAATAAAACCTGTAACCTTGGTGAATGATATCCAATACCCATCTGTCTTGGGTAATTAAACTCCAATTTTCCTTGAAAAGTGCCAACCTTCCTCCCAAAGGTGCTGCCAGACGAGAAGGTTCTGGCAGTTGAAAAGGTAGGTCATTGGGTCTGTTTACGAAAGGACTGACCCCTGCCCTCACCCGAAGACTGTGCAGGTGAACTCCCTGTTCTAGGCCTGAAAGAGCCCTGAGCTCTGCCTCTACCACGTCTAGATCTACCCCTAGACTGGGAATCATAAGAAGGATACGTCCACCCCTTGGTAGGCCAATTTCTACTAAACTTCGGAGGCTGAACCTGCAAAAAATCTTTAACAGTCTGCATAGACTTAGCCTTGTCTTCCATTTTCTTTAAGACTGCCTCAACAGGTGAACCAAACAACACATCCGATTGTAAAGGAGCATCTAAAATCCTTGTCTTAACATGGTCAGATAAATTCTGATCCCTCAGCCAGGCGTGCCTGCGAAGAACTGACCCAGTGGCAGCCACCCTAGACGAGGCCTGTACAGCATCAAAACCACATTGCAAAGAATGCTTACCCACCTGTTCAGAAACATGTACTAAATCTTGTAACTCTTTACACTCAATACCTTCCCCAGAGCATCTACCTTAGACTTCAATTGAGAAAGTAGATAGTTTTGGTATTTCAACATGTGAAACTGGCAATTCAAAGCCCTCATAGCTAGGGTGGAAGAAGTATAGACTTTCTTTCCCCATCTATCCAAAGCCCTGGCCTCTATCTGGAGGAACCGGATTTTTAACAACAGAAGCCTTAACACACTTAGGCCCCTGACTAACAGTTTCTGGGTCCACCCTAGGACTCTTAAAAAGATACTTATGAGCTTCAGGCACCCTGTAATACCTATCCGGTTTAACAGGAGCAGGAGGCAAAGAATCAGGATTAAGAGAAGCTTCTGCAAACACATCTTCCACAACATCCAGAACAGGAGGTATAGCCAAAGGCCTATGCTGGGGTAAAACAAAATTCCCTAAGCCTTTTCCTGGAATCAGAGAAGTCCTGACCTTCCCATTTAAAATGCTCCCTCATGGAATGAAGAGTCTCTGAAAAAGAAAAATCCTCAGGAGGAGAAGCAGAAGGAGTAGAATCATCCACATCAGAATCAGAATAAGGAGAATACTCCTGCAAGTCTTCAGCCGAAGACTCTGAAACATCCAAGCCTGCTCAAAACTCCCCAACTCAGGTTCCACCCTAGGTCTCTTATCAGGAGGGGCAAAGAACCTCTAATCAAAGTAATCAAATCTTCTGCCATTTTAAGCATATGCTTCTTGGGCACAGATCCTGAAGAACTAGGAGTGACACCAACTGAAGCTAAACCTGGCCTGCCTCTGGGAGAAGCCTTGGAAACAGAAGGAGAGGGCCTAACCACCCTAGGAAGGGAGGGAGTACAGTAACCTGAGAAGCCCCTTCAGCCTGACCTGCCTCCTGAGAGGCCACATCCTGCAATAACAAAGTCTCCCCCTGGGACTCCAGAGAAACCTCCGGCGGAACCCCCGGCTCCACCGACACCTCTAAAGAACCGGCGTCCGGTACGGACGACTCTTCTTGCCTGGGCTTAGCTGCTTTGTCCTTGCGCTTCTTCGAAGAAGCGGACGTCGGAGTATCCGACGGCATATTATAATTGCACCGCTTCCCAAAGACTAGCCTGGCACAATCTAACCTTCTCTTAATAGTGCGCTTATTGAATCTAGCACAAAAGCGACACCCAACCACGTCGTGCTCAGGCCCTAAACAAGGAATACACAAAGTATGATAATCTCTATGCGGTATCTGTTTCCCACAAGAAATACAGTTATTCACTTTTTCTGACATCCGGTAAACCACTGAGGCAAGAAAAAACTAAAATATTCCCCAACGGGGTACTTAGCCAACTTTGACTCGGTCTGAAACTCCGAATTCGAAAAATTTCAGAATGCCGAACGGCACTTGCAACGCTGCTTCTGCATCGGACCATGCGGCAAAAAAGACTGAGGATATGACGTCGGTCATGCGCATTTGTACCCTGACGTCCTGATGTCAGTCTAATGCGCCTTGACCGACGTCAGCCTTATACTTTGATATTCGGGCCGACCGAGGACAGCGGACTACCCAAGTGTAAGGACTGCAGCAATGTGAGATGAAGAACATCTAGAGAAGGCCAAAGAAAGGGGAACCAAATCTGACAAAGCCAATAAGGGGCAATAAGGATGACTTTGCTTTTCAATCGAGATGCTTTCTGGAGAAATCTGATAATTAGAGGGGTTGGGTGGTGAGCACAGAGGAGACCGGAGTGGGGGGGGGGGGGGACAATCATGGAGGAGACCAACTCTCAGTGATTTCCCCTGTGGGGGAATCAGGGCACAGAACCTGCTGCACTTGTTAAGGGGAGATGCAAAGAGGTCCAACAAGGTTGGCCCTACTGATGGAATATCTTTTCCGCAACTCATGTTGAGAGACCACTCATGAGGTATTAAAATGGATCTGCTCAACTTGTCTGCTTGAATTTCCCCAAAATGTGTGTCGCTATCAGAAATTGACTGGATGAGATCGCCCATTGCCACACTCTCAGAACTTCTCGACACAAGGGGTAAGATTTAGTACTTCCTTGTTTGTTGATGTACCATACCACTGACATATTGTCCGCTTGAATCATAATAGTCCGGGAAGGGAGAGTCTTGAAAGGCTTGCAACACTAGGAGTACTGCTCTCATTTTTAGGACACTGATATATACATTGGCCTCTTCAGGGGACCAAGTGCCTGGGGCTGCCTTTCCCCAAAAAGTGCCCCTCTCACCCAATTTGAGAAGTGGCCATGCTAACTACGGCCTTGGCAGAGGAAGAATGAAGGGATGACCTTGTAAAATCTGATCTCAGCAAATCCACAAGAGGTACTTTTTGCATGCCCGAGTTATCCTAATCTGGGTGGACAAAGGTTGATGTACACTGGACCAATGAGTTGCCAAGGTCCATTGAAGGATTCTCATGTGGTATCTCCTAGCAGAACAAGAACCATTACATCCGACACTGACCCCAAGGCTTGTAGAATCAATCGAGCTGACAGAGAATTGTGAATATCTTTTTGATTTGAAATCGAATAGTTTATACTCTTGACAAGGGAAGGGAGGCTGTCACTGATACTATGTTGAACAAAGCCGCTATGAACTCTAATGTCGGAGATGATTCGAGCAGAGATTTGTTGTGGTTGGTGGTAATTCCTAGATGACAGCAAATCTGGGGTACATAGTCTTGTGCTTTTATCAGAAGATGCCTGGTTGGAGAGATTATCAGCCAGTCGTCCAAGTACAAAAACACCCAGAATCCCTGCAGTCTCAAGTGAGTTGCTACTACTGCCACACATTTGGTGAACACCCTGGAGGCTGTTGTGAGGCCAAAAGAGAGTGCTCTGAATTGCTAATGACTGTCTCCCAGCTGGAAGCGTAGGTGTCTCCTTGATCATCTGTTCATTTTTATGTGATAGTACGCAACCTGAAGATTAGCTGAGCACATCCAGTCATCCTGTGCAGGATAGGCAAAATGGACAATCATGACCATCAGAGCTTTGTATACTGAACCGATTTGCTCAGAATGCTGAGATCCAAAATGGGTCTCCAGTTCCCTGTTTTCTTTGGCACTAAAAAAATCCTGAGTAAGTTTTGGACTCACTCTGGTCTGGAGGGACCTTTTGGATGACTCTTTCTAGTAACTTTTCTATTTCTAGAGCTGCTGCTTGCCTCCAACTGGGTAGAACATTGAGAATTTTGTTTAATGTTGAAGGAGAGTTAGGGAAAAGGGAATTATATAACCTTTGGAAATAATCCTCTGCACTCGGGTATCTCTTCTAATGCCTAGCCAGGCTCTCTGGTGCAGGAATAGTCAATCCCCGACTGTCTCCAGAGGTGGACAATCGGGCCACTGAACCACATTTTCAACCTCCTCACTAATTCCTAGAAAAGTTTCTTTGAGGGGTTGAAAAACATATGCCTACTGCAGACAGGATCTTACCATCTTGCTCACACCTGGAGAGCGTGTCCTTTACCTAGGGCCAAAGAAAGCACTTCCGTCAAAGGATGCATTGATGAGGGAGGACTTGAAGGGCTCTGCAAAATCACACAGGAACATCCAGGCATGTTGCCTAATGGAAATGCCTGAACTTGCCTCCCTTGAGGTACCTGCTACTGCATGTGATATGAGCCTCACAAAGAAACTCATGACTGATTGTAGGGTAACCAACTGTGAGGCAATAGAGCTCTGTGCCATGGAAGTACTGGTCTCAGAGAGGGACTTGGAGAGTTCTTAATCAAATCTCTCTGCAATCTAGTGAAATGTGTCAAATAATTCAGCAATCTGAGTGCAAAGGTCACTGAAGCTTACACACACTTCCCAAATCTGTCCAACTCCTTGGACTCCTGGCTAAGGGGGATGGACAGATGAACTCTGTTCCGCAAGCTCTTTCTTCATTGCCACCATTATGACCATGACATCTACTGGTATGCCCTTGCTCTAAAACTCTCTTCCTCTCAGTGATGCCAGTATCCTGTCTAGCCTGTTGGGGACTGGCTCAGAGTTGGGTTCCTTCCACATCCACCTACAGATCAAATCAATGAGCTTGTCTGTGGGCGGAGACACCGAGGAGGTAAATGGGCCAGACCCAAAGGCTTCCAGGAATACAGATTCCTCTTGGAAAGGGTTATCGATAGATCAACCAGTCCTTTTGCTTGAGGATTTCCAGAAGTCTTCAAAGGAAATGTCATTAGGTGGTGATCTTCGTGACCCTTCCCCCTCATCAAAATCGGTATCTTCAGTGATACGACTCTTTATGAGAGTCTAAGTGCCTCCTCTTGCACTTTCTCTTCCTAGGGTCTTCTTTGATGGGATATTCCAGAGAAGTACCAGAGGAAATAAGTATACCCTGCTGGGGAGCCTGGAAACTTTGGGTTGGATGTCACTGGAGTACAATGATGAGGCTCAAGGCACAGACATATGGGATCCAGAGGGCAGATCTGAGGGGGTGGAACAGTCCATCCTCCAGAAGCAAAGAACGGTCTCTCCATCACGTCAAAGGCAAAGTGCTCCAGGAATAAGGAGGCTGATGAAGCTGAGAAGACATGCTTCTGGACCATCAGCTCCATCTGACCTGAAGGCAGGCTGAGCAGTGCAATGCTGAGGCTCAGAGGGGCAGAGACTGCTCTGGCAACTTCAAAGTCGACTAACTCCTCAGATCGGATCAGACGCAGACTGTCCCGGAAGACTGGGATACAAGAGCTCCAAAACCATCGGTTGGCTCAGAGAAAAAGCTGAGATGGGCACAAGTAAAGGTCTCCGGAGCAGAAGGGGTAGGAGCCAGGAGTACTCCCATCTGAATCTGTGCCGAGAAAAACTTCCTCATCATCCTATCCATATCCCTTCTGTCAGGCACCTGGAAGAATGACAGCATGAGACTAATGAAGGGGACCTGGAATGTCGGCATCTCTCCAAAAACAAGGATGGCAGTTGGAAAGGGACCAGGGAAAAAGAGGATGCATACCTAGTCAGAGATATAGGTTCGGATCCAATGAAGCAGATCAGACATCTGACTCCAATGGATCCAAAGATTTTGAAACTTTGCAAGCAGGCTTTGTAGACAGATCACAGGATGGAGTGGAGGATCCGTTGGCCTTTCCTGGGCTCTTTTTTGTCAGGCTTGGAGGTTTGAGCTCCAGACAGTGATTCTGAGAAGGTTGTAGGGAGAAGACCCTTCAGAATAAGTTTGTTCTTGCGGTCTACCAAAGCACAGGGGTAAAAAGCTTTGCAGATCTCACAGTCTACTTTTAAATGAGCAGGTCCCAAGCAATGCACACACAGAAATCGTGTGCATCCGATAGTGGAATCTTGTGCCCACAATGCTTACATTTCTTAAAGCCTGAAGGCTTTTTAGCCATCTTAACTAAATATCTAATATTAGGAAAAAAGAAACTTTTTTTTTTTTTTTAAAGGAAGAAATAAAGAAAAAGAAGCTACCAATGATGGTATTCGATAGAAGGGGAAAAAGGTAAATACCAACAGCGGTAGTTAGAATTACACTAAAATAGCATAGGATAAGGGAGGACATATAATGCATATAATTTGCAGAAGTCAACCAAAAAATATAAGTAATTAAGCCACTTGACTGACTTAATGCTAGGGAGCTCACAGAGACCACATACATATGTAAAGGCGGCAAACAAGATCTGGTGTATGGCAGGGGACTAGAGCATTATGGGTAAGGGAGGAGCTCAAGAGTTCTAGTAGCCATGGCCAGTAAAAAGTGACCAAGTTGGATAAAAGGATCAGATCCGAACCCAATTGTCGAGGAATGAATGAAAATTGACATCAGATAGCGGTTTAGGTTTTGATTTCCATTTTCTCCTTATTGCTTTTTTGGCAGCTGTGAAGATGTGAGATAGTGCTATGACTAGAGAGAGTAGGGTTGTGCATGTGTAACATATGCCAGCATAACTAGCTAGAGTTTTGTACAGAATTATACGTTATTTGAATATCAAACTAATTTGTAAAGTTGCTTGTGTTAAAAATGTATTAACAGTGCGTTCTGCTGGACAGAAAATAAATACAATACAGTCTGACATGCATGTATAACTGCTGAAATGTATGTATTTTAACACAGGGTACTAGAAGGGAAGGGGTTAAAAGCTCAACCCATCTAACCTTAAGAAAAATAGCCTGAACTTAAATTACTTGGTTTAGGCCATAAAGATTCTATCTCACATGTCTGAATGCAGCCAGAAATGCAATGCCTATGAAAAGCCTTTCTGCAGGAAGGGTAGAAGTGTTGGAATTGTTTTCTAGTTTTCAGATGCTGTATTAAGCCTTAGAACAGTTCAATGTGTGTATTGTGATATATCTGTGCCAAATCCTGGCTCAGTTGCTAGTGAGGGGGTAGTGTGGGAACCACAGAGTCAGGTGACCAGATATGATGTCATTCTGCAGCCAGCACTGATATTGTATTTAGATACTAGTGAGAGGTAGGTCAGTAGCATTCAGCACTCTGATATTGGAACTGACAAAGTACAGTTTTGTACCTACCATAAATGTAGATGTTTGAGTGTGCATACAGCTGCAGTCATCACACTTGGGTTATCCTGCCGTCAGGCGGGTCCCTCGGTCGGCCAAATTCCAAAGTCTAGGTCCGGCGTCGGTTGTCATCGCTTCTTCCCTGACGTCAGTGTGGCAGGGGTATAAAAGAGGCAGCCGACGCCATTTTCTTCAGTTTTTCTTGCCCCAGATGTCAGGTGCCCCCAGGAAGGAAGGCAATACATGATGTTAAGCAAACATACATAAGTAGATAAATCAAAACAGTAGTTGCAAGCAAATACACCATAAAGGAATACCCCAAATAGGTTGTATGTTAAAGGTGTTTGTCATAAGCCCTGTCCTAAGAGGGGATGGAGGGAGGGTAACCTGGACTGCAGCTGTATGCGCACTCGAACATCTACATTTATGGTAGGTACAAAACTGTACTATGTTCATCGTGCATACAGCTGCAGTCATCACACTTGGGTAGAATCCCAGAGCTAAGTAAGGGTGGCTGGTACTAAGCAGAATTAGGAGGGGCTAGAATGCCCTGCAGGACTGCTGTGGCAAAGCCCGCTCTAGATTTTGAGTATAGTGGAAGGTGATAGTGCTTGGTAAAAGTGTGCACTGAACTCCCAAGTAGCTGCTTCCAAAATGTCCTTGGTAGGGACCCCCCTGAGGAAAGCTGCTGAGGTAGCTGTAGCCCTGGTGGAGTGGGATCTGATGTATACAGGCAGTGATTTTCCATGAAATGAATAACAAAAACGTATGCAGTGGGCTATCCATTTTGAAATAGTCTGTTTGGAAATAGCCTTTCCTTGAGCACCTGTAGCATAGGACACAAAGAGCTGCTCAGATTTCCTGAATGACTTTGTTCTGTCCAAGTAATAACAAAGTTGCCTGTGAATGTCCAAGGAGTGTAGTAGCCTCTCCCCTTTGTTCTGTGGATTTGGATAAAAGGTAGGTAAATGAATAGTCTGATTCAAAGCCACACTGGATACTACCTTTGGCATGAAGGTAGGGTTGGTTCGTAAGGAAACCCTGTCCTGATAGAAAATGATGAATGGTTGCACAGCCATGAGGGCCTGTAGCTCCGAAACCCTGCATGCTGAGGTAATAGCTAGAAGCAAGGATGTTTTCCACGACAAGTATTGTAGCTCTGCTGAAGAAGCCGGCTCAAAAGGAGGCAGTGTCAGCTTCTCCAATACGAAGTTGAGGTCCCAAGCTGGAGCTGGTGGTTTCCGTGGGGGTTTTACATTTTTTGCCCCTCTGAGTAACTGCCTTAATAGAGGATGTGAGTATAAAGGAGGATCAGTATTGCATTGTGCTGAAATGGCTGAAGCGTAGATCTTGATGGAAGAGAAGGAAAGGCCACTGTTTAACATCTCAGCTAGGTACTGCAAAATCTGAGGTATATTTATTACCCAAGGATTGTGGCCCGTTGCTTGATTACAAGAACAAAATTGTTTCCATTTGGCGGAATAGGTTTTTCTAGTAGAGGGTCTCCTGGCCTCCAAGATGACATCCTGTACCTCCTTGGAGAGGAGAGTCTGTTGGCAAATTAAGGTATTTTCCATGCAGCTAGATTTAGAGTTCTGTGCTGGTTGTGAAGGGTCTTGTAGTTGTGCTGGGAGAACAGAAGAGGAACTTGAGGTAGGATCCATGGTGGTGAGTGTGACAGGCTCTTTAGGAGAGGATACCAGTGCTGATGTGGCCAGTCTGGAGCAATGAGAATCATTTGTGGCCTCTCTGCTCTGGTTTTTAATAGGACTTTGGTCAGTAGAGGCGGGAAGGCATACACTGTCAATGCTGTCCAATTGAAAGAGAGTGCGTCCACTTTCCAGGCCTGTTGATGATATATCCTTGAGCAGAATTTTTCCAACTGGTAATTTCTGTGGGTAGCAAATAGATCTATGTCTGGCTGTCCCCATGCTTGAGTTATCTTTGAGAAGACTTGAGGATGCAACTTCCATTCATGTGGGTCTGTCATATTTCTGCTTAAGTTGTCTGCCAGTGTGTTTTCCTTTCCTGGCAGGAATTGTGCCTGTAGTTGAACTTGTAATTCCAATGCTGTGTTCCACAGGGTAATAGGTTGCCTGCACAGGGAGTATGAATGCGTCCCTCCCTGTTTGTTTATGTACCACATGACTGTGGTGTTGTCTGTCCTTATTAATAGCTGGCCCGGATGCAGTAGGTCCTTGAAGGTCATAAGAGCATTTTGCACAGCTAGCATCTCCTTTTGGTTGATGTGTAGGTGCATCTGTTTTTGGGACCATTTTCCCTGGATGCACTGATCTGCCATGTGTGCTCCCCAGGCATAGTCTGAGGCGTCTGTTGTGATGATTTGACTTGCTTGTGGTATACAGAAAGGGAGACCCGTGTTTCTTTGGCATGCTTGAGCCCACCACAAAAATTCCTTTTGAAGGCATGGAATGAGTGGTAAAATTGTTTCCAAGCTGTGGCTGTGTTGAGACCATAAGTTTTTTAGGTACCATTGTAGTTTACTGATATGCAGCTTTGCAAATGGTATTAGTAGGATGCAAGATGCCATGAACCCCAGAGCCTGCAGGATTTTCCTTGCAGTTAGCCTGGTTAAAGTTGCCATTTTGTTGAAGTATTGAGACAGTTGCCCTTGTTTGTCTGGCGTGAGGTAAGCCATCTGGGCCATTGTATTTAAGCTGGCACCCAGGAAAATTATCTGTTGAGAGGGTATTAGTTTTGATTTCTTTTTGTTCACGGTGTACCCCAGGCAGTTTAACAGTTTTATTACAAACGCCAGATGCTGCAATAGAATGTCCTTGCTGTCCGCTTGGATCAGGCAGTCGTCCAGATATGGGTAGATTTGTATTCCTCGTTGTCTCCAGAAAGCAATTACTGATGCCAGGCATTTCGTAAACACTCTGGGCGCAGTAGATGAGCCAAAGGGCAATGCAGAGAATTGATAATGGGTTGAACCTGCAAGAAATCTGAGGTATCTTCTGCAATCTTGTCTGATAGGGACATGCAGGTATGCCTCCTTGAGGTCCAACGTTACCAGCCAAGACTCCTTGCCCAGCATGGGAAGAAGCTGCTGTAATGTGAGCATCTTGAATTTTGGTACCTCTAGATATGTGTTTAGAATATATAGGTCTAAGATGGGTCTCCAATCCTTGTCCTTCTTTGGTACCAGAAATAGTCTTGAATAAAAACCTTGACCTTGTTCTTTTGCAGGTACCTCTTGAATTGCTTTCATATCCATGGGAGCGGAAATTTGTTTTTGTGTCTCTGCCCATTGATTTTGTGGCAGATTTGGCATGCCTCTCATTTTTGGAAGGGTGTGAAAGTGGAACCTGTAGCCTCTGTCTATAATATCCAGAATCCATTTGTCCTTTGTAACAATGTGTCAGTTCTTTGAAAATAAGGCCAGTTTTCCGCCCAAAGGTGCTGCCATTATAGCTTTGTTTGGCAGGCATAGGGGAAATTCATTGCATCTGTTTTCTAAATGACTTTGGTCTACCTTCTCCACCTCTTGGGGCTGGTGCTTGCCACTGCCTAGCTCTGTAAGATCCTTGAGGTTGTCCTCTACCCCTCGGGTGTCTGTATCTACCCCTTTGGGGTCTGTCCGAGGCTGGAAAGGACCAATTTTCTGAAGGCCAGTTTCTGCTGAAGCGTGGAGGCTGCACCTGCAAGAAATCTTTAACTGTTTGCATAGATTTTGCTTTTTCCTCCATTTTCTTTAGTACCTCCTCAGCTTTAACACCGAACAATACATATTTTTGTAGTGATGCATCTAATAACTTTGCTTTGACATGATCTGGTAAGGTTTGCTCTTTGAGCCAAGCGTGTCTACGTATGACAGACCCTGTGACAGCAGCTCTACATGAGGCCTCTAAAGCATCAAAACCACACTGTAAGGTATGTTTCCCCACTTGTTCTGCTCCATGCAACAAATCCTGCAACTCTTTCAGATCTGGTTGTTCTGTTTGTGTCATTTTGTTTTTCAGCTGAGATAGCAAGAATTGCTGGTACTTTAATATATGAAATTGACAGTTTAATGCCCTCATGGTTAAAGTGGCTGATGTATACACCTTTTTCCCCCACCTTTCTAATGCTCTGGAATCTCTCTCTGAAGGTAAAAGGTTTTTAGCAGTAGAGGCCTTAATCCCCTTGGGACCCTGAGAAATAGTTTCTGGGTCAGCAGTAGGGCTTTTATAAAGAAACTGGTGAGAATCAGGAACCCGGTAATATTGGTCTGGTTTAACAGGGGCTGGAGGTAAAGAGTCTGGATTAAGACTGGCTTCTGCGTACACATCATCCAAAATATCTAAGACAGGAGGAACAGCCAGGGGCCTATGCTGGGGAAGCAGAAGAAATTCCCTGAGCCTTTTCTTGGAATCTGAGTAATCTTGGCCTTCCCAGTGGAAGTGCTCTCTCAATGTATGTAGGGTTTCCCCAAAAGAGTAGTCCTCAGGGGGGAGACCGAGAGAATAGACTCCTCAGCATCAGAGTCTTCAAATGGGGAATAGGCGTAATCCTGGTCCTCAGAAAGGTCTGAGGTAATAGAAGCCTGGTCTGAGGAAGGGAAGTCTTCCTCCAACCTGGGTCTTTTGTCTGAGGGGTGTTGAGAACCCCTGATGAGTGTAATCAAATCCTCAGCCATTTTAAGCATCTGTTTTTTAGGCATGGGGCCTTGAGAGGGGGTCTGAGGACCCTGTTTTTTAATTTTCATTGGAGCTTTAGATTTAGTGAACGATTTAGTAGAGAAGGTGGTAGGCCTGAAAACGCCTTCAGAAATGGCAGGCCTCACTAAACTTTCTGTTTCTCCGCCAAGAGTGGCGTCGGTATCTGCAGTGGGAATGGAGACCGAGGAACCTGCGACCTCGGGTACTGAAGTCGCCGGTAAAATAGTTTCATCGGTAGTCAGGGGCTGCATAGGCGCCTCGCTGAGAACCGGTAGTCGGCCTTAGCGTGATCTCAGTACTCGGTGCAGGCCTCGGATGTCTGTCCTTATCCTTGCGTTTTTTGCCTGAAACTGGCATCGGTATATCAGACGACATGATATAATTAAATTTTTTGCCAAAATAATGAAGGGCGAACTCCGCCCGGCGCTTAATAGTGCGCTTGTTAAACCTAGCACAAAAATGGCAGGCTGAGACGTCGTGGTCTGGCCCTAAGCAAGGTATACAGTAAGAGTGAAAATCCTTATGCGGTATTTGTTTCCCACAAGAAATGCAATTATTAACTTTGTCTGACATCAGTCTGAGGCAAGAAAAGTTTCCCCAATGGGGTACTTAGCTTTAAAGAAGACTTCAGCTGAAATACTTTTTGTAAATCTCAGGAGCTGGCCAACCGGCACTTGCGAACTGCTTCTGCTTCGGGCACCGCATGGCAAGAAAGACTGAAAAAAAATGGCGTCGGCTGCCTCTTTTATACCCCTGCCGCACTGACGTCAGGGAAGAAGTGACGACAACCGACGCCGGACCTAGACTTTGGAATTCGGCCGACCGAAGACCCGCCTGACGGCAGGATAACCCAAGTGTGATGACTGCAGCTGTATGCACGATGAACATCAAAGACACTCATCTATTTCATCTTGTCTTGCTCTAGCAAGTAAGTAGGGGGACAGTAATTCTTCAGTCAGTTAAGAAAATATAGTGAAATTAGTTAAATATTGTTTTTCAGTATCTGTCTGAATCTTTCCATCTGTGTTGCTTTTATATTCCCTGTGAATTGAAGCTCTGGTATTTACTGTGACTAGATATTCAATATTGTCATATTAAATGTATCTAAACCTTCCTTTCACTGTGGCCAGTCTTTTAGAAAATATTTTATTCTTTGAGCATAATTGAATTTATTTGGTGGCACTGTGGCTTCATGCTCCTGAAAGTCTTGTTGCTTGGTCAAACATTACCATTCCGATATGTATTAATTTTACTGAAAGTAATTGGGTACCCTGGTAAGAGCCTTAGAGTAGCCAGCTTTGTGAGTGTTCTACTGGCAGTGTATCTACTGTACCTTATAGTCTGGATGGACGTGGAAAGTAGGTAAGCTGTGCCAGCCCTTCCCAGGTGTGTGTGTGTGTGTGTGTGTGTGTGTGTGTGTGCACATATATGAAAATTAAATCTCAAAAAGTGTGTGTGTCAGCTACTTGGAACAGGGACACACAGCACCTACTTCACACAGAGTTTGGTGGAGGACTTGGCTTGGAACACACGGCTGAGGACTCAACTCTGAGGTGGTCAATGTGGAGTCTTATTTTGGGCCTTGTGAGGAAGTCCAGTCCCAGGACTAGAGTGTGCATTCCCTGTGTGCTCTTAAGGGAAATTGTGCTAGGTACAGAGAGTTGCATCTGAAAATACTGTGTGTGCATATTTTTCCTCTCTCTTAGTGAACATTCTCCACCGGTGTCAGTGGTGAGGATTGAGACTCGATCACTGGCCCAGAGGCAGGAAGCCACGGCAGCCACCGTAATTAGACTTAAGGCGTTACTATGTCTAGGCAATTCAAATTCTTTATCATAGCTCAAAAAAATAATTTCCTTAGTTATATCAATTTACCCTGCCAGTATCTCTGGCAGAGCAGTCTTTAGGGAACTTTTAAAGTCTGCCAGCTCATTACACTCCCAGAAAATATGTTCCCAACTACCTGTTTCTTCCCCTTTACACCTCTAACATTTGCTGTCTACTTCTGGAAAAATTATTTGTAGTCTACTTGGGGTATAAAAATACTTATGTAAACACTTCCAACCAAATATCCTAAATCTTCTAGACTTTGTTGCATATTTAAGAGGTATACATATATCCCCTCAATGTTTCTTTGTGAATTGCTTATTCAGTCTCTTACAAATCTTTTGTAACCTCCTCCGATTGATTCTTATAGTTATCATGCAAAACTTTGTATGCTCTACTAATTATTCCTTTTTTAACAGTAGCTTCTGATCTAGACTCTACTAAAAAATCTACAAGTGCTGGTCTTTCACTTAGGATCCCCCTATTTCTTTCTCTGACTATACTCCGATATTAATCCTTGATAAGGAAAGCAATCTCTAGCCTACAGTCCAAATAAATTTTTGGCATCTTACCATTCTATTACCTTTCACTCTCTAATTATTTGCTTCTAATACCTTGGGTCTTTAGCCAGTTTTCTACAGTAAATTCTTGCCTATTATCTGTATCTCTAATTGCAATAATCCCTACCAGTAGAATCTCCTTTCTCCATTTTCATGTTGACTTAGTTCTTAGAATACTTTACTTTATGAATATAATATTCTGCATGGTTATTGTTATTCTCCTTAAGGATCTGCATCCAAAATCCCAGTTTATCCTTGTTTCTTGAGCTTCCCTCTTTTCATCATCATCCCTTTCCACTTTGAATTGTAGGTTTCTGCTTGTGCTATGTATAGGAGCCTTAGCGGTGTAGCTCTTAAATACCCCTTCAAATCAGGTAATACCAAACTGCCCTGTTCAATTGGAAGAATCAGCTTATCCCACTTTACTCTTGCTGTTTTCCCCACCCAGATACAATCCTTTAGGTCTTTATTGATTGTTATCCACAACTTCTCCACTGGTTGATAAAAAATGGCACTGAAAGCACTCGAGTAAAATCATTCCCCTAACTGAGGAGGCAGGGGGAAAAAAAAAAACCTCTTACACCCTGAGGCAGTATATTATGCAAGACAGGAGGAAAGAAGAGTTTGGTCTGGCAAATGAGGAGGAAACCACTGAAGAGGAGGAATTTCCTCTCAACACCATCTGCATCCTAGATGGATCCACATTCAGAATTTCTCTCAAAAAGTCTGTTGCAAGAGAGAGAAATGGAGATTCAGACTTTTTGGAAGGTTTAAAATACTGTAAAGGTGGGGGGGGGGACAAGGTTCCTCATACAGTCATTCTAACTTAGACTGTCCTGGGGGGGGGGGGGGTCCTGCTTTCATTTTGGAACCTTCCTGTCATTGTTTTTTAAATGTCTGCTTACCAGCATTCTGCCGAGAATATTCCTAACTTTATAGGCAAGTACACTGCTAGTTGCCCTTGTGGGCCATTTTAAGTCTAGCCACTTTCTCTTCTATTGTTTGAATTAACCTATCCCACTTGGTGTTAGACTGACCTTATCCATCCCATGATTGATAATTATACATTGCTCCTAGTGAGAAAAACTGGGATCATACCATAGATAATTTGAGAGGACCCATGCATGGGATAAGGCACTTAGGAACTGCCTCTGCCCATTAGTAGTGCAGGGGGTAGTTCTGGGATAGATTTTCTGTTTCCCACCAATAGATCCAAGTTGCAGTTAAAGCAAAGTTCATTCCTGTCAATATTCATGCGAATGTGGAGTCTGTTCCAGAGTAGCAATATCCTCTGTGAAATATTTTGTCCCTCCAAACTGTTCTGTTGATGTTACAGAAGAGGTTTAGATGCATAGAATGAGTATTTATAACACCTGGTCTCCATCTAGAACTCCAACTTCCCACCTGTCAAAGGCATACATGCAACTATAGATATTCCCTGGTCACATTTCCTTACATCTTCACTACTCCAGTCAAATACCACAGAACAAAAGTGAGAAACGGTTTATTACAGCACGACACGGACTGTTTATTAAACGTTAGCGCTTTCGGAAGAGGTAATACCCAACCTTCTTCAGACAAACAGTAGAAGACACAACTTCCTATTCATATAAACATCATAATGATGGCGATCATTATTGAAACGTAATTCAATTATCCAATTAAAGGACCAATTTAAACTTAAAAACACATCTAAAAACCATGTAAAAACATAAAAATATATTGATAAACAGCTACTCAGCAATCCTCATACAGATAAATCCCCACATGCACGCATGTTTGAAATAGGTATTAAATATCATATTATTGCATGCTTATACCTGAAATAATAACTTATAACATATAAATACAAATTCATACTCATTGCTAACTTCATTAAGCAGATGGCTATAACAATAAAAATGCAAATTACTCAATTTTTTTTTTTATAGACCGATTAGCATTAAGGAAATTATTCCTTAGAAAATTAAATGTATTCTAAAGTTAAAAGCACTACATAGGTAAACACCATACTGTATACATGGTCCATAATTGTTAGTTCGTATATAGTGGCTGCTAGCCTACTCCTAAAAACTTTTTAAAAAATGGTATTTTAAAATATAAATATATATTTATATACATTTGTTTAATTTCCTTAATGCTAATCGGTCTATAAAAAATGATGTTTATATATGAATAGGAAGCTGTGTCTTTTACTGTTTGTCTGAAGAAGGTTGGGTATTAACTCTTCCGAAAGTGCTAACGTTTAATAAAAAGTCCGTGTCGTGCTGTAATAAACCGTTTCTCACTTTTGTTCTGTGGTCAGTTGCTTTTACGTTCTTTTATCTGGTTCGTTATGTGTAGTGTAAACGGTTCATCGTTACAGCAAAATGGGCATAATGGAACTGGTTCACAGCTTTTATTTTCTCAGGAGCTTAACCTAGATCCTAATGCTACTCAGAATCTTGGTGAGGCGAATGCCTTGGGTAACCTTACAATGCTAGTTAACCTTCTTTTAACTCGTGTGGACGATTTATCACAGAAGGTTGAATCGAACGTTGGGCGGAATGTTCAATCCCCACAATCTGTTACAGGAGTGATTACTAACAGTGCTACAACTTCCACCGGTGCCTTGGGAACACAACAACCGTTTCAGGAAGTTAATGGCGCTCGCAGGCTACTGGCTCAAGCTATTGGGAGCAGAGAGGGAGCTGAGTCGCGAATTAATACTAATTCCCAACAAATTTCCGACTTAAACACAGCTACCTTACCTACAATGGCTAATTTTCTTAATAAGAAGGACTTTTTTGATAACACACACCCGGCCGGCGAGGAGATGCATGTTGATGGTCCGGTGACTACATTTACAGATAAACTGAATCTTTTTGACCGCAAGCTCGTCTGATGTAGAAAACTGCAACTGGAGGTGGGTTATCTCCAAGAATGTATTACTAAAAAAGTAATACCGAAAGGGTTGCACCAATGGCGTTATCCTGCTGGTCTGGTTGACAATTCAGCATACCATCAGGAATTACTTGCCCTGTTTGATAGGCAAGGTTTTGAGTTCTTACTCTCCTTAATCAACTTTTATAACAATGAAATTGTGAGCTTAAAAGAGGATTTAGAACAGCGTGAAAGTGGGTTACAGGGGGATGCTGATTTTCTTAGATATAAATATGATTATATAAGAATATTTACTAGTATTGAGGCCTCTATAAGTAAACTAGTATTGAATAAAAAACGGAAAATGGATAGAGATGTTAAAGACTATATGAATAAAAAGGCCTACCCCCCCTCCCCCTTTGATCCCCCATATTGTAACAAATGTTCAACATGAAACTAATAGGGGAGAGTATGCTAATGGCACTGATGTGATCAATGACCAAGAATCTGTACCTGTACGTTGGAGGGAACGGATTAGAAATAATGTTAACAATAATGTACAAGGAGATAACCAACAACAGGGGGAACTTTCAACTAATACTGAAGGTGATCAGGGTTTTCAGAGGGTTGTGAACAGGCGGAACAACAACAACACCCGAACCAACAACAAGAATCAGGTGCAAAGGAGAAATCAAAAATCAACGAAGGAGGTGATAGCACCAACATCTGAAGGACCAAGTATCCTAATGTGCCAACAAGGGGACTTTAAAATATACAACTATACTGTCCTAACAATAGACCAACCATTGATTGAATTTTTTTCTAAAGGTTTGTCATTTGTACCTGATAAAAGGGCTGATTTGGTTAAAACTGTTGTGGACCTTAAACTATTTGTACGCAAGATGAATTTAACTTTTAGTATGGGGAATACCCCCACACTTCTAAACACACAGAGGGTGTCTAGTATTTTTAACCCCCCATTATATTACGTACTGAACACATTTGAGAAGTTATGTGAAACAGATTTAAGGTCAAGATTAGACTCCCACAAACAGGTTAGAACTGAGAATTGTAATATTTCTAAAAGTGAATTAGACTTCATTTCCCTGCTGAATCAATGCAAAATTAGAGTTATGAAGCCGGACAAGGGTGGGGGTCTTGTTTTTATGGACGGATACCAGTATGAAAATAAGATGCTTGAATATTTACAGTCTGAAGCATGTTTGGATGCTAGTTTAAATGAAGTCCATTTGGCATATAAGAAAATCAGAGGTGCTCTCGATGACTTGTTTCTAGAGGGTAGCATAGATATTGATACTTTTCAACATATATCCATGCCAGCCCCAAGGATTCCAATGATTTTTGGCTCCCCAAAATTGCACAAATGTTTGGTTGATCCTCCTTTTAGGCCTGTTGTAGATGGAAGAGGGTCTATCACTTATACATGCGCAAAGTATGTGGATAGTATACTTACACCCCTTATCCAGGATGAACCACAAATATGCAAGGACTCCTGGAGTTTTCTGGAGAATATTAACAAAGTAACTTACAACAAAGATTTTATATTTCTGGTTATAGATGTTAAAGATCTATATACTGTTATTCCTCAGCAATTAGGTATAGAATGGACCAGGAATTTTATGTTCTCTAAGAAACCAGATAATGCACATATATACCTTGTTGAGACTTTGTTAGACTTAATCCTTTCTAACAACTATTTGGTTTTCAAAGGTCAGCTTTTTCTCCAAAAAAACGGAATAGCTATGGGGTCCCCTTGTGGAAGTAGTTTCGCAAAGTGTTATGGCATTTTGGGAACATAATATGCTGTTCAAGAACTATATGTTCCAAGAATATGTCACTTGGTACACTAGGTACCAAGATGACGTGTTTCATTTGGAAAGGGCACATGAATCAGATACCTGCCTTTATAAGTAGCATTTCCCAGACGACCGATTTTCTTGAGTTTACATATACCATCAGAGTAGATGAAATAAATTTTCTTGATGTCAAGATCAGGAAAGATAAAAATAACAACAGATTTAAATCAAGATCAGGAAAGATAAAAATAACAACAGATTTAAATCAATGATTTATAGGAAACCTACACATTCGAATAGTTACCTTCATTTTTGCATTCTTGCTACCTAACTCCTTCTAATATCACTTATACATTCACTCTCTCATGCACATGCTATTTGTTTTCTTTTCTTTCCCTACACCTGCCTTGGTCAGAAATCTAAAGAATGCCCAAATGTAAATATTGTACATAGCTCTCTTCCCCCCTCTCTCTGTTACTTATCTCGCTACTTTTTCTTCTTTACTTTCTGCTTCCTACCTAACCCCTCCTAATATCACTTATACATTTACTCCCTCATGCACTGGCTATTATTTTTCTTTTCTTCCCCACAACTTCCATGGTCTGAAATCTAAAGAATGTCCAGACATAAATACTGTACATAGCTCTGTCTCCCTTCGCTGTTACTTTCCTCCCTACTTTTTCTCCCTTTCTTTGTGCTCCCCTTCTAATTGGTACAACACCAAATATAATCATATTTTCTTTTCTAAAACATTTTATAATTGTATGTATAATTACTTAAATGTATGTTTGTTTTAACTGTATGTAATAAGGAGCTTTTCTATCCAGACCTAAATGTAAAACTCTATATATGTTCTATTTATGTAATACGGAGCTTTTCTACGCGGGCCTCCACTGAAAACGGGCCCTCTGGGCCCAGTGGAACTCCCCGGTTATCAAACTGGAAATAAATAAATAATAAATAAATTTTTCTAGTTGCCACCCCTTTCATCAGAAAAGAGGGGTGGTGAAAGGGCAGTTTGTTAGAGCTGCCAGAATGATTTCAGAACTAGAAGATTTTGTTTTTGAATGTGACAACATAAAAACAATGTTTTGTAATAGAGGATATCCAGAAACATTTATTATTGACATAATAAATGAAGTTAAGCTTAAGAGGGAATCTGGGTATTTTAGACCACTTCTTGGTGGAGGAGCCATGCAAAGGTTGGGTGAAGTTGACATGAATACTACTAACACTAGGAAGAATATGTCTTCTAGTCTTAGCCTTCTTTTTACATACTGCATTGATCATAGAGTAATCAAAGACATTATTAAGAATTGGAGTTTAATTCTGGAAGATCATGCTTTGAGTAAAATAACTGATCCACAACCTAAATTCACTTATAGAAGAGGGCTGAACCTTAAGAATTTAGTTGAAATGAGTAAAACCAAGGCTAAAGTAGTTGGCATGGGTAAATGTGGTATGTGTCCATAATGTAAATGTATCATGCCATGTGATAAATTAAAAATTAATGGGAAAACATACCATCTGAATGGTAAATATAACTGCGAAACAAAAGGTGTTGTGTATGCAGCCGTGTGAGAATTGCCCCTCCTTCTACATAGGGAAAACTGAAAGGATGTTAAGAAAGTATCTGTATGCCATGGGTAGGAGGGATGTAACTAACGCTCTTGCAAAACATATTGTAGACTATCCGGATCATGCATTTTTATTTGTAGTCTTACATCAAGTACAGAATGATGTAAGGGGCAGCCCTTGGCAGTTGCTCCTAGAAGATTAAGAGGTGTTCTGGCAAATTAGGACATCTGCCTATCTCCCCCCGGGGTTGAATGAATACACCTCTATTAAATGTATTCTAAAGTTAAAAGCACTATGTAGGTAAACACCATACTGTATATACTGTCCTTAATTGTTAGTTCGTATATAGTGGCTGCTAGCCTACTCCTAAAAACTTTTTTAAAAAATGGTATTTTAAAACATAAACATATATATTTATATATATTTGTTTAATTTCCTTAATGCTAATCGGTCTATAAAAAAAAAATTTTGAGTAATTTGCACTTTTATTGTTATAGCCAACTGCTTAATAAAGTTAGTAATGAGTATGAATTTGTATTTATATGTTATAAGTTATTATTTCAGGTATAAGCATGCAATAATACGATATTTAATACCTATTTCAAACATGCTTACATGTGGGGATTTATCTGTATGAGGACTGCTGAGTAGCTGTTTATCAATATATTTTTATATGTTTTTACATGGTTTTTAGATGTGTTTTTTAAGTTTAAATTGGTCTTTTAATTGGATAATTGAATTACGTTTCAATAATGATCGCCATCATTATGATGTTTATACGAATAGGAAGTTGTGTCTTTTACTGTTTGTCTGAAGAAGGTTGGGTATTAACTCTTCCGAAAGTGCTAACGTTTAATAAACAGTCCGTGTCATGCTGTAATAAACAGTTTCTCACTTTTGTTCTGTGGTCAGTTGCTTTTACGTTCTTTTATCTACTCCAGCCAAATACACCTTAAGCAAAACCTCCTTTTTCCTCTTCTGCCCTCCACGTTCATTCTGACAGACTCTCCTACTTTTTTCTTTTGCGCACCCACCCAGTGCAACTCCTCAATCTACTCCCTAGTTTAACAATTATTTTGTTTTCTTCTTACCTTAACATCTCCCCCCTTCTAACATGTATTTTTAACTTTTCATTTTCATTCCCCCTCTTCTCTCATTACCTTCAGTTGAATTGTTAAGTACTCCACATCAATAATGCTACTATTCTACACAATTACATTACTATTCCTAACAACTGCTGCCTTTCTTGCATCTTACCAACACTTACCACTGTATACAACTCTCCATGCGCCTCCCAGTCATCTTCCAAACACATCTCCAACTATTAATAGTTCCTAATCTATTCTCCTCTGCTACTGCCCACCTTTTTAAAATAAAGTATTATACCTACAACAACTTAATCAACAAGCCTTCCCCTAGAACAAGGCTTAAATTCAAACACACATACATTCTCCCTGCAGTCTTTTCACTTGAAAACATTTGGTGATATCCATCTTAAGTCAGGTCCTGCAACCACTCAATATAACAAGTATGCCACGTCAAACAAAATGGTCATCCCTCAGAACCATACAGTCTCCACCTATACACAACTAACCTCAGAAACATAAGAAACAAACTTACTAATATGCGCATGCCTGTGTAACATACCATTCTCCAGATATACTACCAGCCACAGAAACTTGGCTTAAACAGGAAATAAAAGATGAAGAATTCTTACCCCAGGGATGCAACATCTTAAGACTTGACAGAACCCATAAAAAGGTGGCAGGATCACCATTGTCTACAATAATACTTTAAATTTCTCTAGGTCTCATACAAGCACACCACTACTGTTCAAATGATGAAATAATTATAGCATCTTTGCAAATTAATGTTTACAAAAGCCTTTGCATTATATCAGCTTACTTTCCCCCTGGAAAAACATAGCTACTGCTGAAGAACTTTTCTCTTGCGCAGCAAGTAATATCTGACTTGAGACAATCATTTTAGAAGACACAAACACTGACTGGCAGAGTACTGACAGTAACAGTCCTTCTAATGTCATTAATCTATATGGTTTCACTCAGCTTATCTCAATTACCACAAGGTACATTAACTCCAGCAGAGCCTCTCTAATGCACCAAACAAAATCTTCTCTACAGGTGCCTTAAAGATTCCTAAAGTGATCACTTACCCATCTTCTCAATAAGGTGTTATAAACCTAACCAAATCGGTAGCACCTTGCTCGTAACCTCTCCTCCTTTAGCAAGAACAATTCACTGCAGCACTAAAATCAATCAACTGGCAGGCTCTTTAAATCATTTCACTTGATGAAACTATAGCACTTTAACATTACTAAATGAACTAGCCCTAATAAAAACCCAAAGAACAAAATTGAATCCAGCACCCTGGATTTCAGAAGGCGTTAATTGCTCATGAAAGACAGACATAGCTTGGGGGGGGGAAGAAAAAAAAGCGGAAACAAGTTAAAACCATAGCTGTCCATAAATACTATAAACATTTCATTAATGTCACTAAAAATCAAATCAAAAACTGGTTAAAAAAAACTACTACATTAATATACAGACAGCAAATTATAACAACCCCAAAGCTTTTGGACTAGAATAAGCCAGCTGTTAAATTCCAGTACATCAAGACAACCCTACAGCTACTTGATCTAACCATAGTGACAGCACAGCAAGTGAATTCAATACCCACTCTTATCCAAAGCGTAACCTCTCTTATTAAACAGCGCATGCTGACATGGTTCCTTTCCTTCCTTGTTCGCCCTCAAACCACTTGTGCTCAAAGCAGTCTCAGTTTCTACAAATCAAAAACAATTACTAACCTTAAAACCTTCTACCCTTGCCCTTAATAACATACCATTTGAGTACTTAAAATGATGCCCTAGCTTTTCCCATCTCTATGCTAATAAACCACTCCATCACTAAAAGCTATGTCTCAACCCTATGGAAAAGGTACTACATTCTTCTACATGAAGGTGGGAACTCGTGAGCTCTCAAACTTCAGGCCTATAGTCATACTATCTTCATACTCAAAAATTCTGGAGAAGTGTATCCAGTCTCAAGTCCTCAGCTTTATCACAGACAACCGCCTCCTTTGCCCTACACAGCATGATGTCCATCCTTTTGATAATACACGTACAGCTCTCATTAGTTTTAAGGCATCTGTTAACCAATACTGAAACTCCGGGAACTTCATCTTAGCACTTTTACTAGATTTATCCAAAGCTTTCGACATGGTACCCCACCAGAAATTTCAAAAACCCGCTTGCCTAGGAATACATAAAGCTTCACTATCTTGGTTCTCTAGCTACCTCTCAAATAGGCAACAGGCAGTAAATTGGAAAAATGACGTTTCTTCTTTCCTTCCCATTACAGAGGGCATCTCTCAAGGATCTATTTTAGGTCCCCTATTGTTCAATATATTCATTAATTATCTCCACCTAGCTTCTTAACAAAACACTATCATACAGTACACAGATGATTCAGCAATTATCAGTTTTTCTAAAAACATAGATAACTTAAAACAACTTACCAACAGTCTTTTTTTTCAACATAGAGGTCTAGCTATCTGATACATAGCTGCTCCTTAACCCTATAAAAAACAAAACTGATCTTATTTACCCCAAAACAATCAACCAAGTAAAACAAAAATTCAAAATCACCTCCTCTGACAACACCAACACAAAACTAGTAAGTCAAACTAACCTTCTAGGAGTTACTACTGATGAAATCTTAAGTGGATCAACACAAAAAACAAGCAGCAAATAACTTCTACAAAAAGCTAGAGGCACTCTAGAGTAACACAATGTCTCACATACAATGCAAGAAGTACTGCTCAGTCCCTTTGCATCCCTATACTGCTTTACTCTTCCCCATCTCAAATAGCCTGCAGTCCACTCAACATTTACTCTTACTCTAAGAACAGTGTTATAATAAGATTGTAAAATTTTTCTCCAATCAGCATTATTAGGACATGTCACTGTCCAGCCTTATAAAGAACTTCAGTGTAAAGCTATGTCATTACCTTACACTTTCCCGGCTAGACACCTCACATAAACTTAGCTATTAACCAGACAAATACCAAAGTCTGAAAAATATTCTCCAACTTTATACCCCAAGTAGACAGCTGAGATCCACTGACAAAACATTATTAAACTGTCACAATTGCGAACATCTCAGCTGGCGACTCTCTGTAATCCACTTTCATAGCCAAAATTCAGAATTCCCCTCCTCTGTAAGAAATGCAAACACCAACTCTTTTAAGGCACAAACAGGTGAATACAGTACATGAACAACTCTTGATTGATAAAATGCCCTGTGCTTTATTATCGCCAATTCCTTTCAACTTCTATGCCCTTAGTTATTGGTCCAATATCTCATCCTTGTCCTTTACATCTCCCTCTTCTTCCTATCATAAAACATTTTCTCTCACCTCTTTGAAACTACTCCTCCATTTCCGCCTTTCTCTCGTTCTACAAAGTTATTTTTAAAATATGTTTCTTAACTCTTTAGTGCTGCTGCTATTAAAGGACCACTACGGGCAAACAATGAAAAAGCATATATTTTTTATCTTGCCATGATTTACTGCACTTCCTAAAGCTGCCTGCAGCAAAATAAGTGCTCTTTCCTAATTTTATTTTTTTTTTACTCTTGTCTGCCCTCATGGGGGCAGACATTGTGATTCCTTTTGGAAAGCTAAATCTGTCTCAATGCACAGACTGTGAGAACAAATAGCCCTACCATTTGTTGTCAGACTAGACTTCCATTCACTTAGAATGGACCACCTGAAAAAAAATGCCAAGTTTGAGCGTCTGCAGCTCATGTGTCACTGACTGTTATGTGCTGAGTTTTACAAATGTTGTTCCTATTGATGTACTACACATTCTCTGAAAGAAACTTGCAAAAGTGAAAACAAATTACTGAGATAAAAAAGACTTTTCACAAGGAGCAGTTTTGCAAGTTTCAATTCCTGGCCAAGTTACTCCTCCCATCTCCCCTCCTTCAGTGGGCTACAGTCTCACATTTCCAGCTTTACTAGATTCAGCTATTTAGTCAACTTTGCATGACAATAGACATCAAAAAATCACAGCCTGGTGTGCCAATAAAACTGTTCCCTTATATGTCTCTTCATTTCTGAATAGCATTTCCCCAGGAATAAAAAAAAAGCACACACATCAGTCCAGAGTTTGGGCCAATCTATCCATTTCTTAATGTGCACAGTAAAACATTCAGTTTATAATGCGTTCTGGCTGCTGACAAGGTTATCTTTGCATAGTTATTCTCTTATAGCATAACCTGAACTTATGGTATTCAATGCCAAGCTTTACAACAGTTCTCAGTTTCTTAACAATGACCTCCCAAGCCTCTGATGTGACCCAGTACTTTGTCAATATACTGTAAATACACAGATTAATACAAATATTTGTGCACATATGACAAGTACAATAATACACACATACCATCATTAAAACAAGATAAATGCAATAAAAATCATATCAATATAGTTATGCTTTCTAGTTTATGACTCTGTTTGTCTATGGAAACTTCTTTCTGAATTTATGTTCAAGCAGTTGTATATTTGTTCTATATTATCTTGTTTAACTGTTTCTCAATATTCTAACCACTGTGTATGCTGCATCAATTGTAAAACTCTGACTTTACTCCTTTTATATTTTCTATGCTCTTTGTACAAAATAGCTATGTTTGTATAATTTATTTTTATTATTTTTTATAATTGTTTACTATGTATCTGGAGCTTTTCTCCCCCAGCCTCCGCTGAAAATGGTCATCTTGTGTCCAGTCGGACTAACCTGGTAAACAAATGGAAAATAAATAAAAAATAAAATATACTAAGAAAATCAATCAATATACCAAGAAAAATCCAAAACTTAAGAAAAAAAACACAGAAGGAAGGAAAATGTTTCCTTGATGCTGTCATGAAAATCCCACTCACTTATTCAGATATTATGGGCAAACATATATATTATAACATATACAATATATTAGGCAAAACAACGTACCCAACCCACTAGTCAAAGGTGAATCTATAGTCAGGCACACTGATGTCCCACTCATCAGGCTAAACAGGCTAAACAAGAAGGTTACCGTCAGCTGCCTGTCGGGTGCCAGGATCTGCCACATAACCCATGCACTCAGGTCACTCCACAACAAGTACAAATATGACTCTGTCATTGTCCATGGTGGTGTGAATGACCTGAGACATGCCTCCCTGGACTACATGAAAAGAGACATGGAAGACCTCTCCAATCTTGTAGCCCATGGAGGTATGACCCTAGCCCTGAGTAGCATTCTGCCATTGCCCAGAATGATACCGCAGTACAAGGACAAAATGACTGACTTCAACAATTGGCTAAGCTTCTGGTGTCATTCTAAGCGGATCCAGTATCTGTCTGCCTGGGACGACATGGTCGACAGACCATGATGCTTTGCCAGAGATGGCCTGCACCTGTCGCCCATGGGATTCCAGATACTAGCCAAGGCTCTTGCCGCCCCTATAGTGCCTTTTTTAGACAAGTTTCAAATGTAACAGGAACAGGCAAGCAAAAACTGAGGGTAATGCTACTCAATGCTAGAAATCTAAATCTCAAAATGCACTCACTCAAGGCACTCCTTAAAATGGAGAACATCGATACCTGTGCAGTGACTGAGACCTGGCTCAAGGCTCCAAAGAGCACACCTGCACTACCAGGCTATAACTCATACCACACTTTTTGGCCACGTAACCTGGACCAGAACATAAATGGCGGAGGTGTGCCCATATTCATTAAGGATATCCACACCTCCAGGCTAGTTGCTCAGCATAATGCATCCGAGGTTATCCAAGTGCAGCTAACTCTGGGCAAAACTGCAATCCAAATTGTAGCTTGCTACAGATCCCCCACCATGCCCCAGGATTCCCACTCCTCTTTTCTTGATGCGCTGGAAAATATTACGGTTTAACCAAACACCCTAATAATGGGCGACTTCAACTACCCCACCATTAACTGGGAAAACTACTCATGTACCAACTCCTTCGCTCAATGCTTTCTGGAATTCCTAAATTCCAGTGCCCTGGATCAACTTATCCACACCCCCACCAAGGGCAACAATATCCCAGACCTAGTCATTACCAACATGAGTGACTGGTGTTCCACACCCGAAGTCAACTCCTTGTTGGTCAGATCCGACCATAAGCTAATCACCCTAGATATCCACATCCCGCCCCCACCCCACATTAAGAAAACCACGGTAAAAAATTTCTCCATAGCCAACTTCATGCTTCTTAAGACAGAAGTGGTGAACTTCATGACACCCATGCAGATGGCCAATACAGTTACAACTGCTGAATCCTACACAAATGCACTCTATAAGCACTTACATGAGTGCATGGATCGTGCTATCCCAAACAGAAACAAGAAGCTATCCTCCAAAAAAAAGGAAGCCAATCTGGTAGTCCCCTGCCATAAACAAACTGTACAACAGAAGGAAGAAACTGTTGCAAAAGAGAGTAAAATCCCATGAGTGGTGGAGCTCCCTGGTCAGCCTCAGTAAGACGCTGAGATCCCTTATAAGAGCCTCCAAAGCTAGCTATGAAAATAAAATTGCCACTGATTCTAAGGACAACCACAAAGCATTCTATAGCTATGTCAAGAATCCCAATGGCAACACCCAGATCTGCTCTGAGTTACAGCACAACGGCATGAAAATTACAGAACCAAACTGATATTGCCAACATTCTGGCAGATAGGTTCAGTGCTAACTTTACCACCCTCTCACACCCTAAAGGGCCCATATCTATACAGGAAGAATGCAGAGTCCCTGTAATCACAATTACACAGGTAAAAGCTGCACTCTCTAAAGCCAAAAACACAGCTTCCATGGGACTGGACAACATCCCAGGCTGCATTTTACATGAACTTCAGAACGAACTGGGTCCCCACCTAAGCACCATGTTCAATCATAGCCTCACATCAGGCTTTGTGCCCACTGAATGGTGCATAGCAACAGTCATCCCACTCCACAAAGGGGGAGCCACCAATGATCCCGGGAACTATCGTCCTATTAGCCTGATGAGCTTGGTCTGCAAGGCCATGGAACGTATCCTCCTGGAACTCATAAACAAAAACATTGGTAACCTCCAAACTCTGGACCCCACCCAGTTCGGGTTTGTGAAAGGCAGACCATGCATCCTGAATCTAATCGACTTCTCTGAGGCAGTCAATGAGGCTAAGGTGGTTCACACAGCCTATCTTTACCTCGCCAAGGCTTTTTACACCATCCCCCATTCTGGAATTATAGCTAAACTCACTAAACTAGGTATAAATCCCTATGTCACAAGATGAGTTGCCAACTGACTCACTGACAGAATCCACACTGTAAAAGTTGCAGACACCAAATCTGACATCAAATCAGTGACAAGTGGAGTACCACAGGGTTCAGTCCTGGGACCTCTCCTGTTTGGTATCTACTTCTCTGAAGTACAAGCTAACACAGAAGGCCACTGGCTAACAAAGTTCGCAGATGACTGCAAACTAGGAGCCATAGTAGATTCCCCAAATGATGTGGACATCCTACAGAAGGGCCTCACTGAGACAGATGCCTGGTGTTAGAGCCATGGCCTCAAGCTCGATGCCAAAAAGTACATTGTCATCCCCTTTGGTAAAAACTCAGTACCCGTGAGCTATCGGTTCCACTTCATATCATCAAAATTTCATTTCATCGAAATTCAAATCATCGAGACCAAACCGTCGAAAACTCATTTTGTCGAAAACTCATATCATCGAATCTCAAATCATTGAAAACTATAAAGCAACTAGAAATAACATTCCACAAAGTTTTACTATGTTTATGCAGGGGGGCAAGCCCCCCTGCACCCCCCCATGTGGGAGCCCCCCACACCCCCTGTAATTAAATATATCAACTCCAAGGTCGCACAACAGTGGGGGAAACACCCACTGTAGTGCGACCTTGGAGTTGGTATATTTAATTACGGGGGGTGTGGGGGGTGCAGGGGGGGCTTGCCCTCCTGCATAAATGTAGTAAACAGTGTCTGGGATGTTATTTCTAGTTGCTTTATAGTTTTCAATGATTTGAGATTCGATGATATGAGTTTTCGACGAAATGAGTTTTTGACAATTTGGTCTCGATGATTTCAATTTCGATGAAATAAAATTTCGATGATATGAAGTGGAACCGAGCTACCACATAGGTGGTAATCTACTTAACACCGAATGTGTGATGAGACCTTGGGACCCAGGTGGACAGTAGTCTCCCCTTTGATAATCACATCGCTGCAGTAGTCAGGAAGTCCTTCTACGTGGCACACCTCATCACAAAAGGGTTCTCATCCAGGAAAAAAAGAGGTCATTGTTCCTCTTTACTTGACACTCATTAGACCCATTATAGTGTACAATGCCCCTTTTGGAATGTACCTCACAAGACATTTGCAGCAGCTGGGAAGGCCACAGAAGTACCTCACAAAGAGGATTACTGGCCTCAATCAGATGCCCTACACTGACCATCTAAAAAAATTCCATCTTTACTCCTTAGCATATCACCTACTCCGAGGTGATTTCTGCCTAACATATAAAGCTATGTCAAACCCAGAGCTGTTGGACATGCTACACCTAAAGAAATCCCAATCCCTCTGAGCTACATGCTCTAGGGACCTAAACCTTGTCACCACAATAAACAGGACATGCTGGAGAGATAGATTCCTGTCCCAGAGACTTCCCATACTCTGAAACAAGCTACCCATCTATGTCAAGCAAAGTTCCTCATTAGCACTTTTCAAGAAAAATCTTTGAGTGGATAGGAGATAGGAAAATATACTCCAGGAATCACTTCTCTGGCTCTGCTCAACAGTGGCACAGGAAAATAACTTTCTTGGGTGGCATAAGCCAGGGAAACTTGTTGGCTAGGCTTACTTAGGCCCTTAGGCCGATAGCCTAGTAACTACCTATGAACCTATTATTAGACTAAATACAATATTATGTAGCATTGAAATGTGCTAACATTATAAGGGTGACAGTTCATTATTTAGCCATAAAGCAAATTTCAGAGTGGAAAAGTTCAAATAGTGGATAAACAGGAGGAGGAGAAGAGAAGAAAGAGTGAGAAAAGGTATTTGTTAGAAGTAATAATTAGGGTGGATATGGGAGGCAGGAGAAAAAATGAGTAAAAGTAACATTACAAGTAAGAGAAATGAACCAAGGAAAAGAATAAATAACATGGACAACAAGATTTACTGTGTGTGTGTGTGTGTGTGTGTGTGTGTGTGTGTGTGTGTGTGTGTGTGTGTGTGTGTGTGTGTGGTGTAAAAGAACTATAAAGCAAATCTGCACTGATACCTGCTTGCTGCCCTGCTGAGGGGGACACTTGTGCAAGTGCAGTGGACTGGCTCCAGTAGGAAGGGATGGCAGCATAACTCTCAACATTATAGAACAAGAAATCTGGACAAGGCCATAAATAATAGGGGACAAAGGCCCAACAATGGGACAATTTATAAATATTGCACTTACAAACTTAGAAAGTTGATAAACAGATTTTGCATTAGAGAGAATTTTCTCAAGGATATGAAGTCTGAAAATCAAATGTCTGTCAACATTCTGAGTTCAGTGTTCAATGATTTGCCAGTGATTTGACAGAAAAAGTACAGTTTTGTACCTACCATAAATGTAGATGTCCGATAGGTATGCATCTGCAGTCATAACATATGGGTTGTCCTGCCTCAGGCAGACCTTCGGTCGGACGGATTCCAAAGTCTGGGTCTGGCCTCGGCTGATGTCGCACTTTCCCCGACGTCAGAGCATCTGGGGTATAAAAGCATCAGCCGACGCCATTTTCCTCAGTTTTTCTTGCCCCAGATGCCAGGTGCCCTCTAGGAAGGCTAAATTTGGATAAATGCAGAAAAGTTCCAAACATTTGCAAAATTATATAAATATATACATGTATAAACAAACAAATACACCATAATAGATTCCCCCAGCTAGCTAAAAGAGGGGTAAGTACCCTAGGAATACCACAGAGGGGTAGGAGGGAGGGTAAACCTGACTGCAGATGCATACCTATCGGACATCTACATTTATGGTAGGTACAAAACTGTACTATGTCCTTCAAGGATGCATCTGCAGTCATAACATATGGGTAGAATACCATAGCCAATCTGGGGGAGGAGGTACTAAGAAAAGGATGGTGTAGTTAAGATCCCCTGCAGGACTGCAGTAGCAAAACCTGCTCTGGATCTGGAGTATAAAGGTAGATTGTAATGTTTGGCAAATGTATGCACGGAGCTCCAAGTAGTAGCTTCTAAAATGTCCTTGGTAGCCACCCCTCGTAGGAAGGCTGTAGTGGTGGCCGTGGCCCTTGTGGAATGAGGCCTGATGTTTCCAGGAACTGTCTTTCCATGAAAGGAGTAGCAAAATCGAATGCAATTTCCTATCCATTTTGAAATTGTCTGTTTGGAAATTGCTTTTCCTTGCACCCCAGTAGCATATGCTACAAATAGTTGGTCAGTTTTTCTGCTAGTTTTAGTTCTGTCCAAGTAGTAGCGTAGTTGTCTGTGTATATCCAGGGTGTGCAGCAGTTTTTCCCCTCTATTCTGTGGATTTGGGAAGAACATAGGCAAGTGAATAGCTTGGTTCAAGGATACCCTAGATACCACCTTTGGCATAAAAGTAGGATTGGTTCTTAGTGAAACTCTGTCCTGGTGGAAAATAAGAAAAGGCTGTACTGCCATTAATGCTTGTAACTCAGATACTCTTCTTGCTGAAGTTATTGCCAGAAGGAATGCAGTTTTCCAAGACAGAAACTGTAGATCCGCTGATGCTGCTGGTTCAAAAGGAGGCAGTGTCAGTTTCTCCAGCACAAAGTTGAGATCCCAAGCAGGTAGAGGGGGTCTTCTTGGAGGTTTAATATTTTTGATCCCTCTCAGAAATTGTCTGAGGAGAGGGTGCGAGAAGATAGGTGGATCCACATTGTATTCTGCTGAAATTGCTGAGGCATGAATCTTAATGGAAGAATAGGACAGGCCATTGTGGAACAATTCTGCTAAGTATTCCAGGATATGTGTCATGCTTGCCACTGCCACATCTGAGCCTTTTGATGTGTTCCAAAGGAGAAATCTCTTCCATTTAGCTGAGTATGTCTTCCTTGTGGAAGGCCGTGAGCTTCCAAGATAATGTCCTTCACCCTCTGTGATAAAACAGTTTGATTGGGACTTAAGGAATTTTCCAGGCAGTTAGCTGCAATGTTTTCAAATTGGGATGCATGGTCTTGAAATTGTTCTGCGTCAGAAGAAGAGGCCATAGGGGGAGAGGCCATGGTTTTGCCTGAGACATGCTTCTCAATAATGGATACCAGTGTTGCCTTGGCCAGTCTGGAGCTATCGGTATCACTCTTGGCTGTTCCTCCCTGATCTTCAGTAGAACCTTGTACATTAATGGGAGAGGTGGGAAGGCATATACTTTTAGAGCTTTCCAGCTGAAAGAGAGAGAGTCCACCCTCCAAGCTTGTGGGTGGTATGTCCTTGAGCAGAATGTCTTCAGTTGATGGTTGAGTGGGGAGGCGAACAGATCTATCTCCGGCATTCCCCATGCCTTTGCTATGAGTTGGAAGATGTCTGGGTGCAGCATCCATTCGTGCGCATCCATGGTAGTTCTGCTTAAGCTGTCTGCCAGTGTATTCTCTTTTCCTGGCACGAACTGGGACTGTAGTTGGATATTGAGTTTCAGGCATAGTTCCCATAGATTCATAGCCAGTCGGCATAGAGGGTAAGAGTGTGTGCCTCCCTGCTTGTTTATGTACCACATGACCGTGGTGTTGTCTGTCCTTATTAACAGGTGGCCTTGTTGGAGGAAGGGTTTAAAAGCCTCGATTGCATGCATCACTGCCAGCATCTCCTTTTGGTTTATGTGCATGCTTAGCTGTCCTTGAGGCCATAGGCCTTGGATACATTTGTCCTCCATGTGTGCTCCCCATCCTCGGTCTGAGGCATCCGTGGTGATGGTCTGCCTTATTTTTGGTTTGTTGAAAGGCAACCCTCTGTTGGACTGGCAGGCCTGAGCCCACCACAGAAATTCCTTTTGAAGGCATGGAATGATTGGTATCAAGGTTTCTAAACTGTGACTGTGTTGAGACCATACACTCCTTAGGTACCATTGTAATTTTCTCATATGCAGCCTGGCGTGTGATAATAGAATTATGCAGGATGCCATGTAACCCAGGGCCTGCAGGATTTTCCTTGCAGTAAGCTGAGTTTGTCTTGTCAGAATCATGAAGTAATCTGGAAGTTGTTTTTGTTTTTCTTCTGTGAGAAAGGCCATTTGGGTGGTTGTATCTGCACCCAAAAAAGTTATCCTTTGGGATGGCACTAGTCTTGACTTTTGGATGTTGACTGTGTATCCCAAGGCCTGTAGCAGGTGGATGGCATAGGCCAGGTCCTTTATCAAATTTCCCTTGTTGTCCGCTTGTATTAGGCAGTCGTCCAGATATGGGCAGATTTGAATTCCCTGAAGTCTGCAATGTGCAATTACTGATGCCAGGCATTTCGTGAATACTCTGGGTGCAGTAGATAAGCCAAAGGGCAATGCTGAGAATTGATAATGCTCTGAACCTGCAAGAAATCTGAGGTGTCTTCTGCAACTTGGCCGAATAGGGACGTGCAGGTATGCCTCCTTGAGATCTAGAGTCACCAGCCAAGACTCCTTGCCCAACATGGGAAGAAGTTGCTGTAGGGTTAGCATCTTGAATTTTGGCACAATGAGGTAAGTATTCAGTGCAGACAGGTCGAGAATAGGCCTCCATTGATTTTCTTTTCTTGGTACAAGGAATAGTCTGGAGTAAAATCCTTGGCCTTGTTCTGAATGAAGTACCTTTTCTATGGCTTTCATCTGAAGCAAATTGTTGATCTGCCTTAAAGCCTCTGCCTTCTGATTTGGTGGAAGGTTTGGCATTCCGTTTCTTTTTGGCAAAGTGTGGAAGTGGAACCTGTATCCTTTGTCTATTATTTGCAGTGTCCACGTGTCCCTTGTAATATAATGCCAGTTTTTTGAGAATAAAGCCAGCTTTCCGCCCAAGGGTGCTTCCAGTTGTTCCCTGGTAGGCAGAATCAGAGTAAAGTCATTGAGACTGTCCTGGTGTAGTAGTTGTTGTTGTTGCTGTTGCACTACTCCTCTGGTTGGCAGGCTGCCACTGACGGCCTCTGTAGGAGCCCTTCGATTGGCCTCTGCCTCTACGGCGCCTGTTCCTGCCCCTCTGGGCTCTGTCCGAGTCTGGAAAGGACCAATTCTTAGTAGGCCAGTTTCTGCTGAATCTCGGTGGTTGTACTTGCAGGAAATCCTTAACTGTTTGCACAGATTTTGCCTTTTCTTCAACCTTTTTTAAGATCTCCTGAGCAGAGGAGCCAAATAAATTTTGTTTCTCCATTGGAGCATCCAGGAGTTTAGCTTTAACATGGTCTGGCAAAGATTGTTCCTTCAGCCAGGCATGCCTACGAATAACTGCCCCAGTCATAGCTGACCTAAATGAAGCCTCCAATGCATCATAGCCACATTTTAAGAAATGATTACTAACCTGTTGTGAGTTGTGTACCAAATCCTGAAGGGATTTACGGTCAAGGGGTTCAGGAGAAGAAAGTTTCTTATTCAGTTCATCTAACAAATACTCTTGGTACTGTATCATATGAAATTGACAGTTTAATGCCCTGACAGAGAGTTGCAGAAGTATATACCTTCTTTCCCCATCTCTCTAAAGCTCTAAACTCTCTTTCAGAGGGTAGAGGATTTTTGGAAGTGGCGGCTGCAACCCCTTTAGGGCCCTGAGAAATAGTTTCTGGGTCTGCAGAATGGGCTTTATACAGGTGGAAATGAGAATCTGGGACCCTGTAGTACCTATCAGGTTTGGCAGGGGCCGGAGGAAGAGTATCAGGGGCTGTACTGACATCATTGTACACATCATCAATTACATTCAGAACAGGAGGTATAGCTAAGGGCCTATGTTGAGGCAAATGCAAAAAGGTCCTTAATCTTTTCCTAGAATCAGAGAAATCCTGACCTTGCCATTGAAAATGCTCTCTCATGGAGTGGAGAGTCTCACCAAAGGAAAACTCTTCAGGAGGGGAGGCCGAAGGGATAGATTCCTCAGCATCTGAATCCTCATAAGGCGAATAAGCCTCCTCCTGGTGGTCTGACAACTCAGATCCATCCGTGGACTCATCTGAAGAGTGTGGGTCAGAGGGGTCAGTCCTGGGCCTTTTGTCCTGTGGAGGGTGAGAGGCCCTGTCTGGGTGAGGTTGTGAACCTCTAATTAAAGAAATAAGGTCCTCTGCAAGGCTGAGGATCTGAGAACTAGAGGAAGGCCTCTGGGAGGTAGTCTTGGGAGGCAAAGCTTTAGAAAGTTTAGCAGCTTTAGCCCTAGAAAAGGCCTTAATGGACATGGAAGCAGGGGGCCTAGCTGCCCCACGTGCAGGAGTAGAAATGTCCAAAGGTATGGTGTCTGACATTTCCTGGACACTGGTTTCGTAGGAAGTGTAGCCGACTCAGCCGGGCCTCCGGCCGCTGTGGTCGGTTGAATGGATTCGAAGTAGGAATCTCCGAGGACTCGGTTTCGCCAAACCGAGACACTCGCTGTAGGCCTTACCGTGGTTTCAGCCAAACCTCGGGCCGAGTGTCGGTCCTTTTCCTTCCGTTTTTTCACCAAATGCGAAGTCGGAGTCTCCGTCGGCATTTTATAAGCAAAACTGTCCCCAAAAAATTCCTCTGCAAATTCCGACCGACGTCTAAGAGTTCGTCGGTTGAAGGAAGCACAGGCTGAACAGGCCGATACGTCGTGGTCTGGGCCTAAGCAAGGAAGGCAGTAGGAATGGAAATCCTTATGAGGTATTTGTTTCCCACAAGTTAAACAATTATTTACTTTGTCTGACATCGGCTGAGGCAAGAAAGAGTCCCCAACGGGGTACTTAGCTTTTTTCGAAGTCTTCGGTAGCTGAATTCACTGGATCTGACCGACCGGCACTTGCGAACAGCTTCTGCTTCGGGCACCGTGCGGCAAGAAAGACTGAGGAAAATGGCGTCGGCTGATGCTTTTATACCCCAGACGCTCTGACGTCGGGGAAAGTGCGACATCAGCCGAGGCCAGACCCAGACTTTGGAATCCGGCCGACCGAAGGGCTGCCTGAGGCAAGACAACCCATATGTTATGACTGCAGATGCATCCTTGAAGGACATCTGCAATTTTATGAAAAACAGACAAAAAATCTGGACTTTCTGCAAAAATCTGTACTGTTGAGAGATATGGATGGGAGTCTTGAACCAACACCCATCAATCATTTTCATTTGTGTGCAAAAGCCATTACAGCAGTGTTTTGCAGAGAGGTGGGAAAAGCCTTAAAATTGACTGGTATTTTGTATGGTTGTGGGTAGCTGTGTTTGTGGAAGGTGGAGGTGTGCCTTTGTAAGTGTGGTGCAAATATTATGGATTATGAAATGGAGAGATTGAGTAAAATTGTGCTCAGTGAACTCCATAGCAATTTCATCACTGCTTGATTCAGACATATACATTCCCCTGTGTTTGTCAGTACTATATTTGAGTGCATTGTTTTGGAGTGTGGTATCACTGCTACAGCTGCTGCTACTCTTTCAATACAAGTATCTGCTTTGGAAGTTTTCTCCAGGAGTCTGTTGCTGAGAGGATGAGAGACATGCTACAGGTATACAACTAAGACAAACTAGATAAAGCAATAGTAAGAAAAAGTACTAGGTCACAGATGCTTGGGAGGTCAATGTTAAGAAACTGAGAACTGTTGTAAAATTTATCATTAAATACCATACGTTCAGGTTATACTATAGTAGAGAATAACTACGTAAAGATAACCATGTCAGCAGCCAAAATGCATTATAAGTTGAATATTTTACTGTGCACATTTTAAATGGATAAACTGGCCTAAACTCTGGACTGATGCGTTTACCTTTTTTTTTTTTTTTTTTTTTTATTTTATTCCTGGGAAATGCTATTCAGAAGTCAAGAGACATAGAGATATACAAGGGAACAGATTTAGTGGCACACCAGGCTGTGATTTTTTTTTTTATGTCTATTGCCATGCAAAGCCGACTAAATAGTTGAACCTGGAAATACGAGACTGTAGCCCACTGAAGGAGGGGAGATGGGAGGAGTAACCTGGTCAGGAACTGAAACTTGCAAAACTGCTCCTTGTGAAAAGTCTTTTTTATCTCAGTAATTTGTTGACACTTTTGCAAGTTTCTTTCAGAGAATGTGTAGTACATCAGTAGGAACAACATTTGTAACACTCACATACCAGTCAATGACACATGAGCTGCAGGCTCACAAACTTGGCAGTGTTTTTCAGGTGTTCCATTCTAAGTGAATGGAAGTCTAGTATGACAACAAATGGTAGGGCTATTTGTTCTCAGTCTGTGCATTATGGGACAGATTTAGCTTTCCAAAGGAATCCCAATGTCTGCCCCCATGAGGGCAGAAAAGAGTAAAAACACAATAAAATTAGGAATGAGTAGTTATTTGCTGCAGGCAGCTTTGGGAGGTGTAGTAAATCATGGCAAGATAAAAAATATATGTTTTCTTCATCATTTGCTTGTAGTGGTCCTTTAAGGATACATTTACATATCATGAATCTAGTTTTGTACCACCGATGCATCATAATGTTCATCTTTATCAATCATGTGTGCTCAAAAATCTACACTTCAACTATAGGGGTACTAATATCAAAGCAAATAATCTCTCAAAGACTAATATGGAAAGCCTACATGAGTTGATTGCTAATAAGGAATTGGTGATTTTCTCTCTGCCGATAAGGGAGGGGCTGTGGAAGTTATGAATTGGCAGCAACATGATGCTGAAGCACAAATACAGCTTACAGACGGCAGACATTACATTAATTTGCCTCTGGACCCTACATTTATGTTTTAAAAACAGATAGATGAGTTTTTAGGGTCAGCATTGCATGAGGGTATCATTACTGATAAAACTAAACATCATCTCACAATATCGGACCCCAACAGCCAATACATATACTTTCTTCCAAAAATCCACAAGGATCCCCTTTAATCCACCAGGCAGACCCATTGTTTCTGGGAATGGTTCACTCACGGAGCACTTGTCCCAATAACTTATGATGCACCTCCAGCCTCTGTTGAAATGGGTTGGATTCAGGATACCACAGAGTTTTTGGACATTGTCTCTGGGATGCGACTTGAAAAGGGTTGGCTTCTTTGCACATTAAAAGTATGTGCACTTTACACCAACATTCCACATTGGGCAGGCCTTGATGCGATAGAATATTGGTTATACAAATCCAATCTGTATGAACTCTGTTTTAACACCTTCCTGATATGTTTAACTGAACATGTGCGAACCAAAAATATCTTTTTCTATCAAAATCAATGCTACTGGCAGGTGCAGGGAACAGCTATGGAAGCATCTTTTGCCCCTATTTATGCAGACCTTTTCATGGCATATGTGGAGGAACACATTACTTATGATGTGACACACAATATCTATCTGGATGAAGTGGACATATGGAGGAGGTAAATAGCGTAACCAAAAGTATAATGCCCGCTTTCGTAAAAACTTCATCAGAATACAAAACAACCACAATTCAATGCATTTAAATAGCCAAATGATTAACAAACAATTACTCAATTAAAATAAATCAAACAATTTAGTTTTACCATCTTGATCTTTGTTGCACTATCATATGCTACAAGCTAAAGTAATGGAACACATGAGTTATGAATTATGACTCTGATGACTTAATTCACTGATGTGACATAGTTACGATTCATTAATTTGCCTCTGGACCCTACATTTATGTTTAAAACAGATAGATGAGTTTTTAGGGTCAGCATTGCATGAGGGTATCATTACTGATAAAACTAAACATCATCTCACAATATCGGACCCCAACAGCCAATACATATACTTTCTTCCAAAATCCACAAGGATCCCTTTAATCCACCAGGCAGACCCATTGTTTCTGGGAATGGTTCACTCACGGAGCACTTGTCCCAATAACTTATGATGCACCTCCAGCCTCTGTTGAAATGGGTTGGATTCAGGATACCACAGAGTTTTTGGACATTGTCTCTGGGATGCGACTTGAAAAGGGTTGGCTTCTTTGCACATTAAAAGTATGTGCACTTTACACCAACATTCCACATTGGGCAGGCCTTGATGCGATAGAATATTGGTTATACAAATCCAATCTGTATGAACTCTGTTTTAACACCTTCCTGATATGTTTAACTGAACATGTGCGAACCAAAAATATCTTTTTCTATCAAAATCAATGCTACTGGCAGGTGCAGGGAACAGCTATGGAAGCATCTTTTGCCCCTATTTATGCAGACCTTTTCATGGCATATGTGGAGGAACACATTACTTATGATGTGACACACAATATCTATCTGGATGAAGTGGACATATGGAGGAGGTACTGGGATGATGGCTGGATGGTGTGGAGGTCAAATGTGGATTACCTAATGGAATTTGTGGCTTACTTGAATGACAACAAATGGGGTCTTCAATTTACGGTGAATTACCACACAGAACACATCACTTATTTAAATGTTTTGGTTAGTAGGAATGAAGCTCACACACTAAGAAAGTACAGTTGTGTACACTTACCATAAATGTAGATGTTCGAGTGTATTCACTGTTGCAGTCATCACATTTGAGGGTTATCTGCTTGCAGTAGCTCTCTGTCCCTTCTTCCATGATGTTAGGTCGTCAGGGGTATAAAACATGCAGCCAATGCCATTACATCATTTTTTTTTTTGCCCCAGATGTCAGGTGCCCCCAATGGGAAGCAATTAAATCTATAAATATACAAGGTTATACCTCCAACAAAAAAGCAAATACACCAAAAAGCTTTTGAGCACAGTAAAGTAGAGTAGAAGTATAGCCAACAGAAGAAAGGGGACTGGAGGGAGGGTAGCCAGGACTGCAACAGTGAATGCACTCTAATATCTACATTTATGGTAAGTGTACACAATTGTACTATGTTCTTCGTGTTTCACTGTTGCTGTCATCACATTTGGGTAGATTCCCAAAGCTAAGGATGGGAGGAGGAATTTAGATAGCATTAGGACCAGCTATAAGGCCCTGCAAGACCGCACTGGCAAATCCAGCTCTGGATTTAGAGAAAATTGGCAGATGGTAATGCTTGGTAAAAGTATGTACTGAACTCCAGGTAGCAGCTTCTAGGATGTCCCTGGTAGGGACGCCTCTGAGAAAGGCTGTAGAGGTAGAAGCAACCCTGGTTGAGTGGGGTCTGATCCCCTGTGGGATAGGTTTTCCATGGTGCTTGTAGGAGAAATTAATGCAATGGCCTATCCATTTGGAAATTGTTTGTTTTGAAACAGCCTTCCCCTCTGCCCCTGCAGCAAATGCCACCAGCAGTTGGTCAGATTTCCTTTGAGGTTTAGTCCTGTCCAAGTATAATCTAAATTGTCTGTGCACGTCTAAGGAGTGCTGTATCCATTCCCTTTTGTTCTGTTGGTTAGGAAAGAAGGTTGGCAAATGAATGGACTGATTAAGGGCCACATTGGATACCACTTTGGGCATGAAGGAGGGAATGGTCCTGAGGGACACCCTGTTCGCATGACAGATGATGAAAGGCACCACTGCCATGAGGGCTTGTAATTCAGATACCCTTCTTGCTGAAGTGATTGCTAAAAGAAAAACTGTTTTCCAAGAGAGGGATTTGAAATCCGCAGTGGCAGCTGGCTCGAAAGGAGGAAGGGTGAGCTTTTCCAATACAAAGTTAAGGTCCCAGGCTGGAGTTGGGGCTCTCCTGGGTGGCCGTAGATTTTTGGCCCCTCTGAGAAAAGTACAGTTGTGTACACTTACCAAATATGTAGATGTTAGAGTGTATTCACTGTTGCAGTCATTACATTTGGGGTAAGCTGCTGGCAGGTTGTCCTCAGTCGGCCTGATTATCAAAGTCTTGGGTCCCGAGTCAGTTGCTGTCCCTTCTTCCATGACATCAGGTCCTCAGGGGGTATAAAACATGCAGCCAACGTCATTACATCAGTTTTTCTTGCCCCAGATGTCAGGTCCCCCCCCCCCCCAATGGGAAGCAAATAAACACAAATACACAAAATTATACCTCCAACCAAAAGCAAATACACCAAAAAGGCTTTTCAGCATAGTAAAGGAAAGTAGAAGTATAGCCAGAAAAAACTAGGGGGCTGGAGGGAGGGTAACCAGGACTGCAATAGTGAATACACTCGAACATCTACATTTATGGTAAGTGTACACAACTGTACTATGTTCTTTGTGTTCCACTGTTGTAGTCATTACATTTGGGTAGATTCCCAAAGCTATGGTTGGGAGGAGGAGTTTATACAGCATTAGAGCCAGTTATAAGGCCCTGTAAGACAGCAGTGGAAAAGCCAGCTCTGGATTAGAGAAAATTGGTAAATGATAATGCTTGGTGAAATTATGTACAGAACTCCAGGTAGCAGCTTCTAGGATATCCCTGGTAGGAACACCTCTGAGAAAGGCTGCAGAAGTAGATGTAGCCCTGGTGGAATAAGATTTGATCCCCTGGGGGATAGTCTTTCCATGGTGCTTATAGCAGAAATTAATGCAATGGCTTATCCATTTAGAAATGGTTTGTTTTGAAATAGCCTTTCCCTCTGCCCCTGCAGCAAATGCTACTAGCAATTGTTCAGATTTTCTTCGAGATTTAGTCATGTCCAAGTAGAATCTAAGTTGTCTGTGCACATCCAAGGAATGCAGAATCTGTTCCCCTTTGTTCTGTGGCTTGGGAAAGAAGGTTGGCAAATTAATGGACTGATTAAGAGCCGCACTGGAAACCACCCTGGGCATGAAGGATGGATTGGTCCCGAGAAATACCCTGTCCACATGAAAGATGATGAAAGGCTCCACTGCCATAAGGGCCTGCAATTCAGACATCCTTCTAGCTGAAGTGATTGCTAAAAGGAAGGCTGTTTTCTAAGAAAGAAATTTTAAATCTGCAGTAGCAGCTGGCTCGAAAGGAGGTAGAGTGAGTTTCTCCAAAACAAAGTTAAGGTCCAAGGCAGGGGTAGGAGCCCTCCTGGGTGGTCTCAAGTTTTTTGCCCCTCTGAGATACTGCTTGAGCAGAGGATGAGAGAAGAGGGGTGGTTCTGTGTTATAATGAGCTGAAATAGCTGAGGTGTGGATTTTAATGGAAGAAAAAGACAGGCCCTTCTGAAGAATCTCAGTTAAGTATTGCAAAATCTGAGGCAAATTGGGCGCTGCTGTGCTCATCCCCAGAGATTGGTTCCAGGCACAGAATCTTTTCCATTTGTCAGCATATGATTTTCTAGTACTAGGTCTCCTCGCCTCCAAGATGACATCCATCACAGGTTTGCTGAGGGATGATAAGGGTGAATTTAAGTGATTAGCCAAGCTGCAAGGTTCAATGTTGGAAGCTGAGGGTGCAGAATTTGGTTCTCCTGCTGAGACTGCAGGGAAGGGGTCTGAGGCAGGTGCCATGGAGATATTTGAGAGACATTGCACAGGAGGGGGTATCAGTGTTGGTGCGGCCAGTCTGGGGCAATCAAAATCATCCTTGGTTTGTCCTGTTTGACTTTTAGTAGAACTTTGAGAGCAGAGGCAGAGGGGGAAAGGCGTAGACTGTCAGGTTTCTTCAGCTGAAGGACAGAGCATCCACTTTCCAGGCTTCTTTGTGGGGAGTCCTTGTGCAAAACCTGTCCAACTGGTAGTTCTGGGGGGAGGCAAATAGATCTATGTCAGGGATTCCCCATTCGCTTGTCAACATGTTGAAAATCCGTGGTACCAGTTTCCACTCGTGTGGGTCCATGAGGTTTCTGCTAAGGCAGTGTATTAAATTTTCCTGGCAGGAATTGAGCCTGTAGGTGCACTTGGTAGCTCAAGGCTGTGTTCCACAATGCCATGGCTAGTCTGCAGAGGGAGTAGGAAATGTGTACCCCCCCCCCTGCTTATGTACCACATAACCCTGGTGTTGTCCGTCTTTATCATTAGTTGTCCTGGAAGACTGTAGTCCTTGAAGGCTGTCAGAGCATTCTGTACAGCTAACATTTCCTTTTGATTGATATGTAGGTGCATTTTATTTGGGTTCCATTTGCCCTAAATACACTTCCCTGCCAGATGAGCTCCCCATGCATAGTCTGATGCATCTGTAGTTAGGGTTTGGGTGGCAGGGAGTAGTGTGAATGGTAGTCCCTTGTTCTGGTGACAGGCCTCTGCCCACCAAAGGAACTCCAGGCATAGGCAAGGTATGATAGGAATCATTATTTTAAGGCTGCGACAATGCTGACTCCATAGACTTTTTAGATACCACTGTAGTTTCCTCACATGCAGTCTTGCATATGGAATTAGAAGAATGCAGGAGGCCATGAACCCCAAGGTTTGCAGTATTTGTCTTGCAGATAGCAGGGTTTTGTGGCCACTTGTTTGAAGTAAGTTACCAAATGAATTTGCTTTTCTGGCGTGAGGAAAGCCATCTGGGCAGTTGTATTCAAGCTTGCACCCAGGATTTCTGTTTATGGTGTATCCCAGACAAGTTAGGACCCTTTTTTACAAACGCCAGATGATTTAAAAGTATGCCCTGGTTTTCTGCATGAATTAGACAATCGTCCAGGTATGGATACATTTGAATATATCTTTGTCTGCAAAATGCAATAACTGGAGCCAGGCACTTTGTGAATACCCTGGGCGCAGTAGACAAGCCAAAGGGCAGTGCAGAGAATTGATAATGTAAGTATCCAGCTTTGAAGCGTAGGTATCTTCTGCAAGATTCCCTGACTGGGATGTGCAGGTATGCTTCTTTTAAATCTAGAGTTGCCAACCAGGCGTCTTTGCCTAGCATAGGAAGTAACTGGTGAAGAGTCAGCATCTTGAATTTTGGAATTTCCAGAAAAGTGTTTAGAGTAGACAGGTCCAGGATTGGACGCCATGATTTGTCTTTTTTGGGTACCAGAAAAAGCCTGGAATAAAAACCTTGTCCCTTTTCCTCTTCTGGTACCAACTGAATAGCCCCCATGCTTAAGAGGGAAAGTACTTGTTTTTGGGCCTCTGCCCACTGGTTTGGGGGCAGGTATGGCCACCAGTTTGGTGTTGGCAACATGTGGAAATTAAATCTGTATCCCTGGGATACTATATTTAAAACCCATTTGTCCTGGGTTATGAGTTCCCAGTTCTTTGCATGAAGAGCAATCTTTCCCCCCAAAGGGGCATTCAAAAGATAAGTGCTTGGGAATTTTAAAAGGAAGTCATTGAGACGGTTTACCATATGGGGGCGTCTTGTTGTTTCCAAATTTAGAAGTGGAGGCCCCCTACTGCTTAGTTCTGAGAGTCCCGTGGGACTGAAACCTGGGGTTTTTGCTGTGCCTGGGTTTGACTTGAGAGGATCTGGAAGGGGCCAGAAAGGACCAATTCTTAGTAGGCCAGTGCCTACTAAATCTTGGAGGTTGCACTTGTAAAAAATCTTTAACAGTTTGTATAGATTTAACTTGATCTTCCATCTTTTTAAGATCTTCTTCAGCCTTATTGCCAAACAGGTGGTCCTGATTTAAAGGAGCATCCAACAATTTAGCTTTAACATGATCAGGCAAAGATTGCTCCTTAAGCAAAGCATGCCTTCTAAGCACAGATCCAGTAACAGCAGCCCTGCAGGAGGCCTCTAAAGAATCAAAACCACATTGCAAAGTATGTTTTCCAACTTGTTCAGCAGAATGCATTAAGTCATGTAAATCTTTGTTTTCCACACAGTCAGGAATCAACATATTTTTTTGTTTAAGCAGTCCAATAATATGCTGTTGATATTTTAACATATGAAATCAATAGTTTAAAGCTCTGATTGCCAAGGTTGCAGAAGTATAAACCTTTTTACCCCATCTATCCAGCGCCCTGGAGTCTCTATCAGAAGGGGTAGGATTTTTAGCAGTAGAAGCCTTAATGCCCTTGGGCCCCTGAGAAATGGTCTCTGGATCTGCAACAGGATTTTTGAAAAGACTCTGGAACCCTGTAATATCCGTCAGGTTTACTAGGAGATGGAGGCAGAGAATCAGGGGCCACACTGGATTCCGAAAACAGATCATCAACAATGTCTAGTACAGGAGGTATAGCCAAAGGCCTATGCCGAGGTAGAAGGAAATCCCTAAGCCACTTTTTTGAATCAGAAAATTCCTGGCTTTCCCAGTGGAAATGCTCCCTTAAAAGTATGTAAGGTTTCCCCAAACGAAAAAACCTCAGAAGGAGAAGCAGAGGGAATGGAATCCTCTGCATCAGAATCCTTATAAGTAGGTATGGACAAATCCAGGTCATTAGAAGAGTCAGAATAAACAGAATCCTGATCAGAAGATTTATAATCAAGCTCAGGCCTAGGCCTCTTAGATGGGGTGGGGGGTTGACTACCCCCCGATTAGAGTAATTAGAACTTCAATCATTTTTATCATTTGTTTTTTAGGCATAGGGGCTGCACATGTGGCCTGGGTGTCAGTTTTTTAGACATGGATCAAGATTTAGGCCTTAGTAATGAAGGCGGTGTTGATTTAATATGCAAGTCTGTAAGCCTGAATTCACCCTCAGAAGCCGGCGCCTGCACAGCAGCTCCGGACCCATCCAAGGTAGAGACATCCGCAGGTTCCATAGGTGAAGTATCTCATGACATTCCGGACTCTGAATGAGTCTCAGTAGAAGCCTGCAAATCAGAAGTAGCGGGTATCAGGGGCTGCAAAAGCACTTCACTGAGTACTGGTGAACTGGCGACTGGCTTAAAAGAAGCGTCGTCTGCAGTTTTGGACCTCAGCAGCACTGTCTCAGTCTTTATCTTTGCGTTTTTTCAGAATCCCAGTAGTCGGATGGCTAACCGACGACATTTCTGGATAATTAAACTGAGAACCGAAATATTTAGAGGCAAAAATGTACTGATGACGGATAGTGCGCTGATTAAATAAAGCACAATACCGACAGCAAGGTACGTCGTGTTCAGGGCCTAGGCAAAGAATACAGTACGAATTAAAATTTATGAGGTATTTGCTTTCCACAAGTAATGCAATTATTAACTTTTATTGACATCGGTAAGAAAAAGTTTCCCCAACGGGGTACTTCACTTTAAGTTGAAGACTTTGGTTCTGAAACTCGAAAACAAAATTTTCAGGAGTTGGCCGACCGGCACTTGCGAACTGCTTCTGCTTTGGGCACCTACGGCAAGAAAGACTGATGTAATGATGTCGGCTGCATGTTTTATACCCCTGACAACCTGACATCATGGAAGAAGGGACCACAACCGATGCAGGACCCAAGACTTTGAGAATCAGGCTGACTGAGTGCAATGTGCCAGCAGATTACCCCAAATGTAATGACTGCAACAGTGAAACACGAAGAACATCTACTTAAGCAGTGGATGAGAAAAGAGGGGAGGTTCTGTGTTATAATGAGCTGAAATGGCTGAGGCGTGAATTTTGATGGAGGAGAAAGACAGGCCCTTGTGAAGCATCTCGGTTAAGTATTGTAAAATCTGAGGTAAATTGAGCACTGCTGTGCTCATCCCTTGAGATTGGTTCCAGGCACGGAATCTTTTCCATTTTTCAGCATAAGATTTTCTAGTACTAGGCCTCCTTGCCACTAAAATGATATCCATCACTGGTTTACTGAGGGATGGTAAAGGAGAGATTAGATAATTAGCCAGGCTGCTAGGTTCAGTGTATGAAGCAGAGGGTGCAGAATCTGGTTCTCCTGCTGAGACAGCAGGGTAGGAGTCTGAGGCAGGTGCCATGGGGCCAACAGTGACACACTGCGCAAGACGGGGTACACCAGTGTTGGCATGGGCAGTCTGGTGCAATCAAAATCGTCCTTGGTTTGTCTTGTTTGAACTTTAGTAGTACTTTGGAGAGGAGAAGCAGAAGAGGAAAGGCATAAACGGATAGGTTTTTCCAGCTGAAGGACAGAGCATCCACTTTCCAAGCTTGTTTGTGGGGAGTCCTTATGCAAAATTTGTCCAATTGATAGTTCTGGGGGAGGCAAACAGGTCTATATCTGGGGTCCCCCAATTGCTTGTCAACATGTTGAAAATTTTTGGTTTCAGCTTCCACTCGTGTGGGTCCAAGAGGTTTCTGCTTAGTCCGACTGCTAGTGTATTTAGTTTTCCTGGCAGGAATTGAGTTTGTAGATGCACTTGGAAGCTCAGGGCTGTGTTCCACAATGCATGGCTAGTCTGCATAGGGAGTAAGAATGTGTACCTCCCTGCTTGTTTATGTACCACATAACAGTGGTGTTGTCCGTCTTTATCATTAATTGTCCTGGAAGAATGTGGTCCTTGAAGGCTGGCAGAGCATGCTGTACAGCTAACATTTCTTTTTGATTGATATGCAAGTGCATTTGACTTGGGTTCCACTTGCCCTGAATGCACCTCCCTGCCAAGTGAGCCCCCCATGCATAATCTGATGTGTCTGTTGTTAGGGTTTGGGCGGCAGGGGGTGGTGTGAATGGTAGTCCCTTGTTTTGGTGGTAGGCCTCTGCCCACCAAAGAAACTCTAGGCGTTGGCAAGGTATGATAAGAATCATTGCTTCTAGATCCTGAGAATGTTGACACCATAGGCTTTTTAGACACCATTGTAGTTTCCTCATATGCAGTCTTGCATATGGAAACAGAAGAACACAGGAGGCCATGAACCCCAAGGCTTGTAGTATTTGCCTTGCAGATAGTAGGGTTTTTGTGGCCAGTTGTTTGAAGTAGTTTGTCAAATAAATTTGTTTCTCTGGCATGAAGAAAGCCATCTGGGAAGTTGTATTCATGCTTGCTCCCAGGAATATAATTTGTTGACAGGGTACCAGGTGTGATTTCTTTTCGTTTATGGTGTACCCCAGACAAGTTAGCACCCTTTGTACAAAGGCCAGATGATTCAAACGTATGTCCTGGCTTTCTGCCTGAATTAAACAATCATCCAGGTATGGGTACATTTGAATATTTCTTTGCCTGCAAAATGCGATAACTGGGGCTAGGCACTTTGTGAATACCCTGGGTGCAGTAGATAAGCCAAAGGGCAGTGCAGAGAACTGGTAGTGATTGTAGCCTGCTTTGAAGCATAGGTATTTTCTGCAAGATTCCCTGATTGGAATGTGCAGGTATGCTTCTTTTAAATCGAGTGTTACCATCCAGGCATCTTTTCCAAGCATAGGAAGCAACTGGTGAAGAGTCAACATCTTGAATTTTGGAATCACCAAAAAGGTGTTTAGAGTAGATAGGTCTAGAGCAGGACGCCATAAATTGTCTTTTCTGGGTACCAGGAAAAGTCTGGAGTAGAAACCTTGTCCTTTTTCCTCTTCTGGTACAGTTTGAATAACCTTTATGTTTAAAAGAGAGAGTATTTGCTTTTGAGCTCCTGCCCACTGATTTGGGGGTAGATCTGGCCAACCTTTTGGCGTTGGTAATGTGTGGAAGTGAAATCTATATCCTTGGGACACTATATTTAAAACCCATTTGTCCTGGGTAATGGGTTCCCAGTTTTTGGCCTGCAGACCAATCTTTCCCACTAAAGGAGCATTCAGTTGAAAAGTGCTTGGAAGTTTTAAAATCAAGTCATTTGGACAGTTTTCCATAGGGGAAGTCTTACTACTCCCAGATTTGGAAGCGGAAGCCCCCCACTGCTTAGTCTTATGAAACTGACAGTTTAAGGCCCTAATGGCCAAGGTTACAGAAGGGTAAACCTTCTTACCCCATCTATCCAGCGCCCTGGAATCTTTATCAGAAGGGATAGGGATTTTGGCAGTAGAGGCCTTAATGCCATAAATAGTCTCTGGATCCACAATAGGATTCTTAAAAAAGAACTTGTGAGAATCAAGAAAGTACAGTTGTGTACCTACCATAAATGTAGATGTTCGAGTGTATACACTGTTGCAGTTATTACACTTGGGTTTATCCTGCTGGCAGGCTACCCGCAGTCGGCCAGAGTTCCAAAGTCTAGGTCCGGCGTCGGTTGCTGTTGCCTCTTCCCTTATGTCAGTGCGCCAAGGGTATAAAAGATGCAACCGACGCCATTTTCTTCAGTTTTTCTTGCCCCAGATGTCAGGTGCCCCCCAAATAGGAAGGCTGTAAAAAATGATGCCAAAAAGCATGCATGTACTAAAATAAACATTCCTTCATCTACATGCATACATAGGTTGTATAGAGTTGAGAAGTACAGTAAAGTCCCAGCAATGAGAAGGGGGATGGTGGGTGGGTAACCTGGACTGCAACAGTGAATACACTCGAACATCTACATTTGTGGTAGGTACACAACTGTACTATGTTCATCGTGTTTCAATGTTGCAGTCATTACACTTGGGTTGAATCCTAAAGCTGAGGTTGGGTGGCTGAGCCTAAATTGGATTAGGAGAGGCTACCAGGCCCTGCAGAACTGCAGTGGCAAAGCCTGCTCTGGATTTAGAGTAGAGAGGTAAGTGGTAGTGCTTGGTGAAAGTGTGCACTAAACTCCAGGCTGCAGCTTCTAAAATGTCTTTGGTTGGTACTCCTCTGAGAAAGGCTGCTGAAGTGGCTGCTGCTTTGGTAGAATGTGGCCTAATGCCCTTAGGCACTGTTTTGCCATGTTGTGCATAACAGAAGCGAATGCAGTGTCCTATCCATTTTGAAATTGTCTGCTTTGAGATAGGCTTTCCTTGTGATCCTGCAGTATAAGCTACAAACAGTTGCTCAGTTTTTCTGAAAGCTTTTGTTTTGTCCAAGTAGAATCGTAGCTGTCTGTGTATGTCCAAAGCGTGCAGAAGTCTCTCCCCTTTATTCTCGGGATATGGATAGAAAGTTGGCAAATGAATGGTTTGGTTAAGAGCCATACTGGAAACCACCTTTGGCATAAATGTTGGGTTTGTCCTTAGAGAGACCCTGTGCTGGTGAAAAATGATGAAAGGTTCCACTGCCATTAATGCCTGCAACTCTGAGACTTTTCTTGTTGAAGTTATTGCTAGGAGCAGAGCAGTTTTCCATGATAAGAATTTTATATCAGCTGTGCTGGCTGGCTCAAATGAGGCAGTGCGAGCTTTTCTAAAACAAAATTGAGGTCCCAAGTAGGTATTGGTGCTCTCCTTGGGGGTCTTATGTTTTTTGCTCCTCTGAAGTACTACCTTAGTAGTGGATGTGAAAAAATAGGAGGTCCCCTTATTGTAATGAGCTGAAATGGCAAAGGCATGGATCTTAATAGATGAGAAGGATAGGCCTTTGTCCAGCAACTCAGTTAGGTATTGTAAAATCTGAGGTATATTTGAAACAAGTGGTTCGAGTCCCTGTGCCTGGTTCCAAGCACAGAATCTCTTCCATTTTTCTGCATAAGATTTCCTAGTGCTGGGCTTCCTGGCTTCTAAAATGACATCCATAACAGCTTTTGAGAGGTGTGGTCTGAGTGGCTACATTATCTGCCATGCTGCCAGATTTAAGGTTCTGAGTTGACTGTGCAGAATTTGATTGTTTTGTTGAGTCAGAAGATGACGAATTTGAGGTAAAGGCCAGGCTGGGCCTTGAGACGAGCTCTTTAGGATTGGGTACCAGTGCTGGCGTGGCCAGTCTGGGGCAATCGGGATCATTTTTGGCCTCTCTTGTCTGACTTTTAGGAGCACCTTGGAAGAAGAGGTAGAGGAGTGAAGGCATAAACTGTCAGGGTTTTCCAGCTGAATGACAGAGCATCTGCTTTCCATGCTTGTGAGTGATAAGTTCTTGTGCAGAATTTCTGTAGTTGGCAGTTGTGAGGGGAGGCAAAAAGATCTATGCCTGGGCGTCCCCATTTCCTTGTTATCATGCTGAAGACCTGAGGATTTAGTTTCCATTCGTGAGGATCCATGAGATTTCTGCTTAGTTCGTCTGCCAGTGTATTTTTCATTCCTGGCAGGAATTGTGCCTGCAGATGTACTTGATAGGTCAGTGCTGTGTTCCACAAAGTCATGGCTTGCCTGCAGAGGGGGTAGGAATGCGTGCCCTCTTGCTTGTTTATGTACAACATAACTGTAGTATTGTCCGTCTTTAGTAATAGTTGTCCTGGATGTAGTAGGTCCTTGAAAGCTGTCAGGGCATTCTGTACAGCTAGCATCTGTTTTTGTTTGATGTGAAGATGCATTTGTTCCTTGGGCCACGTGCCCTGAATACATTTTTTCTGCCATGTGTGCCCCCCAGGCATAATCCGATACATCCGTTGTTACTGTCTGCCTGGCTGTGGGTAAGGTGAAAGGCTGTCCCTTGTTGTGGTGACAGGCCTGGGACCACCATCAAAACTCCTGTTGTAGGCAGGGAATTAAAGAATTTTTTGTTTCCAGGCTGTGGCAATGTTGAGTCCAAACACTTTTTAGATACCATTGTAGTTTCCTCATATGCAGTCTTGCATATGGAATTAGTAGAATGCAGGATGCCATAAAGCCCAGGGCCTGCAGAATTTTTCTTGCAGGGAGCTGGGTCTTTGTTGCCATCATTTGAAAGTAATGAGTCAGTTGCCTTTGCTTGTCTGGCGTGAGATAAGCCATCTGGGTAGTTGTATTTAAGCTTACACCCAGGAATATTATCTCTTGAGAGGGCACTAGTTTTGATTTTTTTTCGTTTACTGTGTACAATAGGCAAATTAGTAATCTTTTTACAAACGCCAGATGTTTTAGAAGAATGTCCTTGCTCTCTGCTTGAATAAGGCAGTTGTCCAAGTAGAGATATACTTGTATTCCTCTGTCTGCAAAATGCAATTACTGGTGCCAGGCATTTTGTGAAGACCCTGGGCGCAGTAGATAAGCCAAAGGGCAGTGCAGAGAATTGGTAATGCATTGAGCCAGCTATGAATCTGATGTATCTTCTGCAAGATTGTCTGATTGGGACATGCAGGTATGCCTCCTTGAGGTCCAAAGTAACTAGCCAAGCCTTCTTGCCCAGCATGGGTAGAATTTGTTGCAGTGTTAACATTTTGAATTTTGGAACATCCAGGAAAGTATTTAGGGTTGACAGGTTCAGTATTGGTCTCCAGGCTTTGTCCTTTCTGGGTACTAGGAAAAGTCTTGAGTAAAATCCTTGTCCCTGTTATTGCTGTGGTACTCTTTGAATAGCTCCCATGTCCATGAGAGTAGCACTTTGTTCTTGTGCCTCTGCCCATTGGTTTTGTGGCAGGTCCAGCATACCTTTTGATTTTGGAAGACTGTGAAAGTGGAACCTGTAACCCTGAGAAACAATATTCAGTACCCATTTGTCCTGGGTGATTATGTGCCAATTTAGCAAGAAAAGTGCTAGCTTTCCCCCTAGGGGTGCTGCCAAAAGGTAAGTGCTTGGCATTTGTAGAGGGAAGTCATTGGGACCGTTTCCTATAAGGTTGTAATTTGTCTTCTCCTCCTTTGGGTGCTGAAGCACCCCATTGTTTAGGTCTGTAGGAGCCTTGGGGTTGAGATCTGCCTCTTGGGCATCTGTATCTGCCTCTTTGTGGCCTGTCTGACACCGGAAAGGACCACATTTTTGAAGGCCAGTTTCTGCTAAACCTGGGTGGTTGAACCTGTAAGAAATCCTTTATGGTCTGCATTGATTTTGCTTTATCCTCCATTTTCTTTAACACCTCTTCTGCCTTAACACCAAACAAAGTATCATGCTGTAATGGAGCATCCAATAATTTTACTTTAACATGCTCAAGTAAACTTTGTTCTTTCAACCAAGCATGCCTTCGAATGACAGAGCCTGTAACTGCGGCTCTACAAGAAGCTTCTAATGAATCAAAACCTCATTGCAGAGTATGCTTTCCCACTTGTTCAGCTGCATGCAATAAATCCTGCATTTCCTTACTGTCAGGATTTTCTGAGTTTGTAAGCATTTTCTGTTTTAACAAAGACATGAGGTACTGTTGATATTTAAGCATGTGAAACTGGCAGTTTAAAGCCCTTACAGCTAAAGTAGCAGGATAAACTTTTTCCCCCATTTATCTGGAGCTCTAGAATCCCTATCAGAGGGGACAGGGTTTTTAGCAGTGGAAGCCTGAACCCCTTTGGGACCCTGAGAAATTGTTTCTGGGTCAGCAGCAGGGTTTTTATAAAGAAATTTATGAGAGTCAGGGACCCTGTAGTACCTGTCTGGCTTGACTGGTGCAGGGGGTAAAGAGTCAAGAGACAGACTGGATTCAGAGAAAACATCATCAACATCAAGCACAGGGGGGATAGCCAGGGGCCTGTGCTGAGGCAATAAAAGAAAATGTCCGAGCTTTTTCTTGGATTCTGAAAAATCCTGGCTCTCCCAATGGAAATGCTCCCTCATGGTGTGCAGGGTTTCCCCAAAAGAATAATCCTCAGGTGGAGAGGCTGAAGGTATAGATTCTTCTGCATCAGAATCCTCATAAGGAGGGAGAGAATACCCTTGATCTGAAGAGGAATCAGAGGAAATAGAAACCTGGTCAGAGGAATCATAGTCAGTGTCTTGCCCAAGCCTTTTATCAGGAGGGGGATGGGAACCCCTGATCAAGGTAATTAAATCTTTGGCCAGTTTAAGCATCTGTTTCTTTGGCATGGATGATTGTCCAGGAGAATGCTGTACTTGTTTCCTTGTCTTTAATGGTGTTTTTGACTTTGCCTTGGCTGCTGCAGTGGACTTAATAGTAAGCTGTGAAGGTCTGAAAACACCCTCAGAAGCCGATGCCTGCTCAGCGGCTCCAGACCCATCTGAGGGAATAGTTTCCAGAGGCGTAAGTGTCTCGACGTGGGAGTCGGATACGGCCTATGGCTCTGAGGTAGCGGGTGTCAGGGGCTGCAAAAGCGCCTCACTGAGAACCGGCGAACTGGCGACTGGCCTAGCAGAGGCTTCGTCGTCGGTTTTGGACCTCGGATGCCTGTCCTTGTCCTTGTCTTTGCGTTTTTTGTGAATTCCGGTCGGTTGTTCCGACGGCATAATGTAGTTAAATCTTTGGCCAAAGTAATGTAGAGAAAAATCAAACAGATGCTTAAATAGTGCGTTTGTTGAATCTAGCACAAAACCGACAACTAGTAATGTCATGGTCAGGGCCTAGGCAAGGAATACAGTAAGAGTGAAAGTCCTTATGAGGTATTTGCTTCCCACAAGAAATACAATTGTTAACTTTTACTGACAGTCTGAAGCAAGAAAAAGTTTCCCTAACGGGGTACATAGCTTTATTGAAGACTTCGGTTCCGAAACTCGATTTCAAAAATCTCAGAAGTCGGCTGACCGGCACTTGCAAACTGCTTTTGCTTCGGGCACCGCGCGGCAAGAAAGACTGAAGAAAATGGCGTCGGTTGCATCTTTTATACCCCTGGCGCACTGACGTCAGGGAAGAGGCGACAGCAACCGACGACGGACCTAGACTTTGGAACTCTGGCCGACTGCGGGTAGCCTGCCAGCAGGATAACCCAAGTATAATGACTGCAACAGTGAAACACAATGAACATCCCTGTAATATCGGTTAGGTTTTGTGTGAGCAGGAGGCAAAGAATCAGGGGCCAAACAAGATTCCAAGAAGGCATCATCAACAATGTCTAGTACAGGAGGGATAGCTAAAGGCCTATGCTGAGGCAAGAGTAAGAAATCCCTAAGCCTCTTTTTTATATCAGAAAAATCTTGGCTTTCCCAGTGGAAATACTCCCGTGTGTAAGGTTTCACCAAAAGAAAAATCCTCTGGCGGGGAAGCAGAGGGAATAGAGTCCTCTGCATTAGAATCCTCATAAGTAGATAAGCCTAAATCCAGATCATCAGAAGAAACAGAAAAATCAGAATCCTGGTCAGAAGATTCATAAACAATTTCAGTCCTGGGCCTGTTAGAAAAGGGTGGTTGGCTTCCCCTGATTAAAGTTATAAGATCTTCAGCCATTCTTAGGATTTGTTTTTTAGGCATAGAGGCCTGAGCATGCGGCCTGGGAGTCCGTTTTCTAGGCATGGTTCGAGGTTTAGGCCTTAAAGAAGGAGGCGTCTGTTTAATATGCAAGTCCGTAGGCCTGAATACACCCTCAGAAGCCAGTGCCTGCATAGCGGCTCCAGACCCATCCAAGGCAGAGATATACGCAGGTTCCACAGTTGAAGCATCTCGCGGCATATCGGACTCCGAATGCGTCTCAGTAGGGGCCTGTGAATCAGAAGTAGCAGGTATCAGGGGCTGCGAAAGCACCTCACTGAGTACCGGCGAACTGGCGACTGGCTTAGGAGAAGCATCGCCGGCAGCTTTGAACCTAGGCGGCCTGGCCTGTCTCTGTCTTTATCTTTGCGTTTTTTCAGAATTCCTGTAGTCGGATAACTTACTGATGACATTTCTGGATAATTAAATTGAGAACCGAAATATTTAGAGGCGAAAATATTCCGACGACGGAGAGTGCGTTGATTAAATAAAGCACAAAATGGACAGCAAGGTACGTTGTGATCAGGGCCTAGGCAAGGAATACAGTATGAATGAAAATCTTTCTGAGGTATTTGCTTTCCACAAGAAATACAATTATTGACTATTACTGACATCCGTAAGGAGCAAGAAAAAGTTTCCCCAACAGGGTACTTAGCTTTAGTTGAAGACTTCGGTTCTGAAACTCAAAAACAAAAATTTCAGGTGTCGGCTGAGAGGCACTTGCGAACTGCTTCTGTTTCGGGCACCGCATGTCAAGAAAGACTGATGCAATGGCATCGGCTGCATGTTTTATACTCCTGACGACCTGACATCATGGAAGAAGGGACAGCAACCGACGCAGGACCCAAGACTTTGTTAATCAGGCCGACTGAGGGCTACTGCAAGCAGATAACCCCCAAATGTGATGACTGCAACAGTGAAACACGAAGAACATCAGAAGTTTTCCGTAAATCCCCACAGCATAATTCCTTACTCCACGCATCCAGCTTTCATCCTCCCCATATTACTAGAAATATCCCCAAATCCCAGTTTATCAGGATGAGGCGTATTTGCTCACAGGACTCCTCTTTTGAAACTTTCTGGAAGGATCTTATTAATAGGTTTCATTAAAGGGGCTAAAAAATGGGTTATGTCCTTGGAAATAGTAACTGGGCTGCAACCCTTAACAGGCAGGATTTACTTAAATATAAGGACAAGCATCAGGGACCTAGTTCTGTTATACGATTCACAGCCACATATGGCAGAAACACCAAGACATTGATTAACAGTGTACAGAGACACTGGACTATATTGTTGGCTGATAACACCCTGTCATTCTTGGGGATACGTGTCATTTTTCATTCCATAAAGGAAAGAACTTGGGTTCACATTTAAGCCATTACAAATGGGCAACCAGGTCCGTCTCTACAGGTAATACTCAAACAACACTTTTAGGGGATAGACTGACTGGCTGTATGCCTTGTGGACACTGTAGCCACTGTAATAAAGTTATCAGGTCCAAACAATTTTCAAGTAGGAATTCTGGTGTTGTCTTTGACATCGGTTTCTTTGTAAATTGCAGTTGCGATTGGGTAGTTTATCTGGCCTCATGTAGTTGCTCTGCATTCTATGCAGGACAGACCTCAAGGGCACTTAGATTGCGAATTTCTGAGCATTTAAGTGACATTAGACATAAGAAAATCAGCAATGCTTTGTATAAGCATACTATCAAACACCCCACAGATTCATTCAATTTTATGATTATTGACAGGATCATGGGTAATAGATCCAATAAAGTGGGATGGCATTCTATCTTGGACACTAGAGAGAAAAAAATGGATCATCAAACTGGGTGGACTTTTTCCACCCAGACTAAATGAATATTTATGACGTAACCAATCACGGTATGTATTAAATTTGTAGTACTGTACAAAAGGAACAAATTAATGTTTTTGTCTAACATTGATGAAGGCTATGAAATTATTCTAGCCGAAACAGTACAGTATTGTACCTACCATAAATGTAGATGTTCGAGTGTTCACACTGCTGCAGTCATTACACTTGGGTTATCCTGCCATCAGGCGGTCCCGCAGTCGGCCAGAGTTCCAAAGTCTTGGCCCGGTGTCAGTTGCTGTTGCTTCTTCACGGACGTCAGTGCGCCAGGGGTATATAAGATGCATCCGACGCCATTTTCTTCAATTTTTCTTGCCCCAGATGTCAGGTGCCCCCAAGTAGGTAGGCAATACATATTGCTAACAAAACATATATATAAAATAAAAACAATACCTTCAGTTACAAGCAAATACACCACAAAGGTTGTATAGGATAAGTCCAGCTAGGACAGAGCGTATGGGGGAGGGTAACCTGGACTGCAGCAGTGTGAACACTCGAACATCTACATTTATGGTAGGTACAAATCTGTACTATGTTCATCGTGTTACACTGCTGCAGTCATTACACTTGGGTAGAATCCCAAAGCTAAGGTTGGGTGGCTGGTCTATAAAGAGTTAGGATTGGCTATGAGGCCCCTGCAGAACTGCAGTGGCAAATCCTGCTCTGGATTTAGAGTAAAGAGGCAAGTGATAATGCTTGGTAAAGGTGTGCACTGAAAGTACAGTTTTGTACCTACCATAAATGTAGATGTCCGAATTGGATAGCATCTGCAGTCATAACAACTGGGTTGTCCTGTCGTCAGGCAGCCCTTCAGTCGGCCGGATTCCAAAGTCCGGTCCGCTCGCTGATGTCACTTCACCCGACGTCATCTCTGTTGGTCGGTATATAATCAGCCCGCCATTTTTCTTCAGTGTTTCTTGCCCCAGATGCCAGAAGCCCTCTAGAAGGCTAAAAAATTTGATAGATGCCAATGTTTCCAAAGATAGAGGTAAACACAAAATAAGCATGTATGTACATAAATACAAACAAATACACCATGAAAGAAGTCCCCCCACTAGCTAGCTATTAGAAGGGTAAACACCCAAGGAGTACCACAGAGGGGAAGGAGGAGGGTAATCCTGACTGCAGATGCTATCCAATTCGACATCTACATTTATGGTAGGTACAAAACTGTACTATGTCTTTCATGGATGCATCTGCAGTCATAACAACTGGGTAGAATACCATAGCCAACTAGGGAGGAGGATAAAGGTAGATTATGGTGTGTTTAGGATCCCTTGCAGAACAGCAGTGGCAAACCCTGCTCGGGATCTGGAATATAGAGGTAAATTATAATGCTTGGCAAATGTATGCACGGAGGTCCAAGTAGCCGCCTCAATAATGTCTTTGGTAGCCACTCCTCGTAAGAAGGCTGTGGTAGTGGCTGTTGCCCTTGTAGAATGAGGTCTTATGTTCTGTGGAATTTGCTTTCCATGGAAGGAGTAACAGAATCGTATGCAATTTCCTATCCATTTGGAGATTGTCTGTTTGGAAATAGCTTTTCCTCCTTCCTGTTGCATAGGCTACAAAAGTTGGTCAGTCTTTCTGCTATTTTTGTTCTGTCCAAGTAGTAGCGTAGCTGTCTATGTACATCCAAGGTATGCAGTATTCTTTCCCCTCTGTTTTGTGGGTTGGGAAAGAAGGTAGGTAGGTGGATTGCCTGGTTTAAGGACACTCTGGATACCACCTTAGGCATAAATGTAGGATTAGTCCTCATGGACACTATCTTGGTGGAAGATTAGAAAGGGTTGCACTGCCATTAAGGCCTGTAGTTCTGAAACCCTCCTTGCTGAAGTAATTGCCAGTAGGAAAGCAGTTTTCCATGACAGGTGTTGCAGGTCTGCTGTTGCTGCTGGTTCAAAAGGTGATAGAGTCAATTTTTCTAGCACAAAGTTCAAGTCCCAGGCTGGTAATGGTGGTTTCCTTGAGGTTTTAGATTCTTGATTCCTCTGAGGAACTGCCTGAGCAAAGGGTGTGAGAAAACAGGTGGATCAAAGCTGTATTCTGCTGAAATAGCTGATGCATGAATCTTGATGGAGGAATAGGAGAGGCCTGAATGAAGTAGTTCGGCCAGATACTCCAGAATGTTGGGCATATCTATGTTTGATACATCTTTACCTCTTTCTGAGCTCCAAATGACAAACCTTTTCCATTTCCCAGCATAGTTTCTTCTTGTTGAAGGTCTGCGTTCAAGAATAATGTCTTTAACTCTTTGTGAAAGCTGTGGATTAGCAGCTGCTATGTGATGTTCCATGCAGTCAGTTGCAACGTTTTTAGGTTTGGATGCATGGTGCTGTAGTTGTTCTGAGTTAGCATCAAAGGCATCAGGGTATTGGCCACATATTGTTCGAGACATGCTCCTCAGCAGTGGGTACCAATGTTGTCTTGGCCAGTTTGGAGCTATCAGGATTATCCTTGGACGCTCCTTGATTTTTAGTAATACTTTGTGTATCAAGGAAGAGGTGGGAATGCATATGCTGTTAGTCCTTTCCAGCTGAAGGAGAGCGAGTCCACTTTCCATGCTAGTGGGTGGAATGTCCTTGTGCAGAATTTTTTGAGCTGGTGATTGAGAGGTGATGCGAATAGGTCTATCTGAGGCATTCCCCATTTCTTCGAGATGGTCTTGAAGATGTCCGGTGCAGCTGCCATTCGTGGACATCGATGTAGTCCTGCTTAACATATCTGCTAGAGAGTTTTCTTTTCCTGGTACAAATATTGCCTGTAACTGGATGTTGTAGCTGAGTGCCAGGGTCCACAGCTCCAAAGTCATTCTGCATAGGGGTAGGAATGAGTGCCTCCCTGTTTGTTGATGTACCACATGACTGTGGTGTTGTCTGTCCTTATCATCAACTGGCCTTCCTTGAGAAATGGTCTGAACTTTTGGATTGCCAGTTTTACTGCCAGCATTTCTTTTAGGTTGATGTGCAGGTGAAGTTGGTCCTGTGTCCACAATCCTTGCACGATTTGTCCAGCATATGTGCCCCCATCCCAGGTCTGAAGCATCTGTTGTGATGGTCTGGCTTGCTTGACCTGCGAAGGGCAGGCCTGGGTTTGACTGGCATGCGTGAGCCCACCATAGGAACTCCTGTTTTAAGCATGGTATTAGTGGAATTTCCGTTTCTAGGCTGTGTCTGTGTTGGGACCATAAATTCTTTAGGTACCACTGAAGCTTTCTCATCTGTAGTCTGGCAAATGGAACCAAGATTATGCATGATGCCATGAAACCCAAGGCCTGCAGTACCTTTCTTGCTGTTAACTTGTTCAGATTTGTTAGTGCCAAGAAGTAAAGAGGGAGTTCTTTTTGTTTTCTGTAGTTAGGAATGCCATTTGCCTTACTGTGTCCAATTCCGCTCCCAGGAAAGTCCTTGTCTGGGATGGTATCAGCCTTGACTTTTGTAAATTGACTGTGTATCCCAGTGCTTGAAGCAAGTAAATGACCCTTTGTAAATCTGTTGTCAGCTTGCTTTTTGTCCCTTGTATCAGACAGTCGTCCAGGTATGGATAAATTTGAATTCCTGTAGTCTGCAATGGGCGATTACTGATGCCAGGCATTTTGTGAATACTCTGGGCGCAGTAGATAAGCCAAAGGGCAATGCTGAGAATTGATAGTGCTCTGATCCTGCAAGAAATCTGAGGTATCTTCTGCAGATAGGTCGAATGGGGACGCAGGTATGCCTCCTTGAGATCTAGAGTTACCAGCCAACACTCCTTGCCCAGCATGGGAAGAAGTTGCTGTAGGGTCAGCATTTTGAATTTTGGGACAATGATGTAAGTATTTAGGGTAGACAGGTCTAGAATTGGTCTCCAACTTTTTCCTTTCTTGGAACTAGGAATAGTCTGGAGTAGAACCCTTTCCTTGCTCTGCTGTTGGCACTTTTCCACAGCTCTCATGTTTGCTAATTCCATTATCTGTTGTAGAGCCTCTGTTTTTGATTTGGAGGTAGGTTTGGCATTCCTCTTTTGACTGGTAAAGTGTGGAAGTGGAACCGTAACCTTGATCTATGGTTCGTAAAATCCACTTGTCCTTTGTTATGTGGTGCCAGTTTTTGAAAATAAGGTTAGCTTTCCGCCTAGAGGAGCTGCTATTTGTTCCCTGGTAGGCGGGTTTAGGTTTAAGTCACTGTGGCTGTGTTGATGTAGAGGCAGGTGTTGATTCTGTGCCTCTGTTGTTACCTTGCCACTGTCGCTCTGTAGGCACCTCTTCTGGATTGGTTTCTGCCTCTGGAACGCCTATTCCTGCCCCTTTGAGGTCTTGTGGAGTCAGGAAAGGACCAATTCTTGGCAGGCCAGTTCCTGCTAAACCTTGGGGGTTGAACCTGCAAGAATTCTTTAACTGTCTGGACTGATTTTGCCTTTTCTTCCATTTTCTTCATAACCTGCTGGGCAGGTGTACCAAACAAACTTGATTTATCCATAGGAGCATCAAGCAATTTAGATTTAACATGATCCGTAAAGCTTGCTCCTTTAGCCATGCATGCCTTCTAATTACTGTGCCAGTCATGGCTGATCTAAATGAAGCCTCCAGTGCATCATAGCCACATTTTAAAGAATGGTTACTAACCTGCTGTATGTTATTTACCATTTCTAATACATAATTCTTATCAAGAGATTCATCAGTGGTTAGCTTTTTAGTTAACTGATCAAGCATAAACTCTTGGTATTGTATCATGTGAAACTGACAATTTAAAGCTCTAGCTGAAAGAGTGGCTGAAGTGTAAACTTTTTTACCCCATCTGTCTAATGACCTTGCTTCCCCTTCAGAAGGAACAGGGTTTTTAGCTATAGTCGCCGCTACCGCCTTGGGACCCTGGGATATAGTATCGGGTCTGCAAGAGGGGCCTTGTAGAGGTGGTGATGAGTATCTGGCACCCTGTAAAATCTGTCTGGTTTGGCAGGGGCTGGGGGTAAAGAATCTGGAGCTGAGCAGGCATCATTGAAAGCATCATCCACCACAGAGAGAACAGGAGGGATAGCTAAGGGCCTGTGCTGTGGTAGGTGCAAAAGGTCCTAAGTCTTTCTGGAGTCTGAAAAATCTGTTGCTGCCATTGGAACTGTTCTCGCATGGCATGCAAGGTTTCCAAAGGAGAATTCTTCTGGAGGAAGCAGCTGGAATGGATTCTTCAGCATCAGAATCTTCAAAATTGGAGAAAGGAGCCTCTGGCTGGTCAGTTATGTCTGATTCATCAGCAGAATCATCAGAGGACACTGGCTCAGGGGCTCTGCCCTAGGTCTCTTTCTGGGGCTGAGAGGCCCTGTCTGGGTGAGATTGAGATCCTCTAATTAATGAAATTAAATCTTCTGCCAAGGTAAGCATTTGAGAACTGGCAGAGGGCCTGGTGGAAGGGGTTTAACAGGCACTGTTTTAGTAGTCTTGGCTGCTTTAGCCCTGGCGAAGGCCTTAATGGACATGGCTGCTGGAGGCCTAGCAGCACCACGTGCTGGGGTAGAGACATCCAAGGGAATGGTGTCTGATAAGTCAGTGGTAAGCACCGTAGTGGGTAAAATTTCTGAGGCCGATTCAAGAGTGTTAGCAGGGACCTCAGTTGTAGTGATAGTTTCAGGTGTAGTTTGATCAGTTTTCTCGGTTTTTGCTTAACCATGGTTTGAAACCGCTGACCGTGTCGGTCTCTTTCGTTTTGGCAGAATGCGCTAAGGAGGGTCCGACGGCATAATGTACGCAAAGTCAGAACCGAAAAACTGTTCTGCAAACTCTGACCCGTCGGTTGAAAGAAGCACAGGACGAACAAGCTGCTACGGGGCTGGGCCTAAACAGGGCAGGCAGTAAGAGTGGAAATCTTTATGAGGTATTTGTTTCCACAGGTTAAACAATTATTAACTTTTTCTGACATCGGCTGAGGCAAGAAAGAGTCCCAACGGGTACTTAGCTTTAGAAGTCTCGGCAGTATCGTAGAAGTAATCTCTGGATCGAACCCCCCCGCACTTGCGAACAGCTTCTGCTTGGCGCCACGCCGCAAGAAAGACTGAAGAAAATGGCGTCGGCTGATGCTTATATACCGAAGACCAACAGAGATGACGCCGGGTGAAGTGACATCAGCGGCCGGACCGGACTTTGAATCCGGCCGACTGAAGGGCTGCCTGACGACAGGACAACCCAGTTGTTATGACTGCAGATGCATCCATGAAGGACATCTCCAAGTTGCAGCCTCCAAAATTTCCTTGGTTGGTACTCCTCTGAGAAAGGCTGTTGAAGTGGCTGTTGCTCTGGTAGAATGTGGCCTAATGTTATTAGGGACTGAGTTTTCATGCTGTGTGTAGCAGTAACACATACAGTGTCCTATCCATTTGGAAATAGTCTGCTTTGAGATGGCCTTGCCCTGTGATCCTGCAGCATATGCTACAAACAGTTGCTCAGTTTTCCTGAAAGCTTTTGTTTTGTCCAAGTAGAAGCGTAGCTGCCTGTGTATGTCCAAAGAGTGCAGAAGTTTCTCCCCTTTATTCTGGGGGTTTGGATAAAAAGTTGGCAAATGGACGGTTTGGTTAAGAGCCACACTAGATACCACCTTTGGCATAAAGGTAGGGTTTGTCCTTAAAGAAACCTGTCCTGATGAAAAATTATAAAAGGTTCCACTGACATTAATGCCTGTAGCTCTGAGACTCTTCGTGCTGAAGTAACTGCCAGGAGCAGAGCTGTTTTCCATGATAAAAGTTTTAGATCGGTTGTATTGGCTGGCTCAAAAGGTGGCAGTGTCAGTTTTTCCAAAACAAAACTGAGGTCCCAAGTTGGTGTTGGTGCTCTCTGGGGCGGTCTTATGTTTTTAGCCCCTCTGAGCTACTGCTTTAGCAAGGGATGAGAGAATAATGGAGGATCCGTGTTGTAATGTGCTGAAATGGCAGAGACGTGGATCTTAATTGATGAGAAGGATAGGCCTTTGTCCAGCATCTCAGTTAAGTATTGTAAAATCTGAGGAATGTTTGGGACAAAGGCTAACTTTCCGCCTAATGGTGCTGCTATTTGCTCCCTGGTAGGCGGAGTTAGAGCCAAGTCACTGTGATTGTCCTGTTGCAGTGGCAGTGGTTGTGTCTGTGCCTCGGTTATTGCCTTGCCACTGTCGTCCTCTGTAGGCACCTCCTCTGGATTGATTTCTGCCTCTAGAGCATCTATTCCTGCCCCTTTGGGATCTTGTGGAGTCAGGAAAGGACCAATTTTTGGCAGGCCAGCTCCTGCTAAATCTTGGGGGCTGAACCTGTAAGAAATCTTTAACTGTTTGTACAGATTTTGCCTTTTCTTCCATTTTCTTCATTACCTGCTGGGCAGGTGTACCAAATAGACTGGCCTTATCCATAGGAGCATCTAATAGCTTTGCTTTAACATGATCCGGTAAGACCTGTTCTTTCAACCATGCATGTCTTCTTATCACTGTGCCAGTCATGGCTGATCTAAATGAAGCCTCCAGTGCATCATAGCCACATTTTAAGGAATGGTTACTAACCTGTTGGATGTTATTCACCATTTCTAATACATATTTCTTATCTAAAGATTCATCAGAGGCCAGTTTTTTAGTTAATTGATCAAGCATAAACTCTTGGTATTGGATCATGTGAAACTGACAGTTTAAAGCTCTAGCTGAGAGAGTAGCAGAGGTGTAAACTTTTTCCCCATCTCTAAGGACCTGGATTCCCTTTCAGAAGGAATAGGGTTTTTTGCTGTGGTCGAGGCTACTGCCTTAGGCCCCTGGGAAATAGTTTTGGGGTCTGCCAGTGGGGCCTTGTATAGGTGGTGATGAGTGTCTGGCACCCTGTAAAATCTATCAGGTTTGGCAGGGGCTGGAGGTAAAGAATCAGGAGCAGTGCAGACATCATTAAATGCATCATCCACAACAGGCAGAAAGTACAGTTTTGTACCTACCATAAATGTAGATGTCCGAACTGGATAGCATCTGCAGTTATAACAACTGGGTTTGTCCTGTCGTCAGGCAGCCTTTTGGTCGGCCGGATTCCAAAGTCTGGGTCCGGCTTCGGCTGATGTCGCACCTCACCCGACGTCATCTCTGCTGGTCTTCGGGTATAAAGGCATCAGCCGACGCCATTTTCCTCAGTGTTTCTTGCCCCAGATGCCAGTTGCCCTCTTGGAAGGCTAAATTTTGGATAAATGCCAATGTTTCCAAAAAATAGAAGGCAAACACAAAAAATAAGCATGTATGTACATATATACAAACAAATACACCATAAGAGACTCCCCCCACCAGCTAGCTATAAGGAGGGTAAATACCCTAGGAGTACCACAGAGGGGAAGGAGGGAGGGTAATCCTGACTGCAGATGCTATCCAGTTCGGACATCTACATTTATGGTAGGTACAAAACTGTACTATGTCCTTCATGGATGCATCTGCAGTCATAACAACTGGGTAGAATACCATAGCCAACTAGGGAGGAGGAAGAAAAATTATGGTGTGGTTAGGATCCCTTGCAGTACAGCAGTGGCAAACCCTGCTCGGGATCTAGAATACAGAGGTAAATTATAATGCTTGGCAAATGTATGCATGGAGGTCCAAGTAGCCGCCTCAATAATGTCCTTGGTTGCCACTCCTCGTAAGAAGGCTGTGGTAGTGGCTGTAGCCCTTGTAGAATGAGGCCTTATGTTCTGTGGAATTGGTTTTCCATGGTAGGAGTAACAGAATCGTATGCAATTTCCTATCCATTTGGAGATTGTCTGTTTGGAAATTGCTTTACCTTCCCTTCCTGTTGCATAGGCTACAAAAAGCTGGTCAGTTTTTCTGTTACTTTTAGTTCTGTCCAGGTAGTAGCGTAGCTGTCTATGTACATCCAAGGTATGCAGCATTCTTTCCCTCTGTTTTGTGGATTGGGGAAGAAGGTAGGTAGGTGGATTGCCTGGTTTAAAGACACTCTGGATACCACCTTAGGCATAAATGTAGGATTAGTTCTCATGGACACCCTATCCTGATGGAAGATTAGGAAGGGTTGTACTGCCATTAAGGCCTGAAGTTCAGAAACCCTCCTTGCTGAGGTAATTGCCAGTAGGAAAGCAGTTTTCCATGACAGGTGCTGTAGATCTGCTGTTGCTGCTGGTTCAAACGGAGGGAGTGTTAACTTTTCTAGCACAAAGTTCAAGTCCCATGCTGGCAATGGTGGTTTCCTAGGAGGTTTTACATTCTTGATCCCTCTGAGGAACTGCCTGAGTAGAGGATGTGAAAAGACAGGTGGATCAAAGCTGTATTCTGCTGAAATAGCTGATGCATGTATCTTGATGGAGGAATAGGACAGGCCTGTATGTAGAAGCTCTGCTAAATACTTCAGAATGTTAGCAATATCTATATTCGACACATCTTTTCCTCTTTCAGCACTCCAAATGACAAACCTTTTCCATTTTCCTGCATAGTTCCTTCTTGTTGAAGGTCTGCGTGCTTCAAGGATAATGTCTTTAACCCTTTGGGAAAGATCTGGATTAGTTATGCTATGTGATGTTCCAGGCAGTCAGTTGCAAAGTTTTTAGGTTTGGATGCATGATGCTGTAGTTGTTCTGAGTTAACATCAATGGCATCAGGGGTATTGACCACATTTTCTCCCGAGACATGCTCCTCAGCAATGGGTACCAGTGTTGTCTTGGCCAGTTCGGAGCTATCAGGATTATCCTTGGACGTTCCTCCTTGATTTTTAGTAATACCCTGTATCAAGGGAAGAGGTGGAAATGCATATGCTGTCAGACCTTTCCAGCTGAAGGAGAGCGAATCCACCTTCCATGCAAGTGGGTGGAATGTCCTTCTGCAGAATTTTTTGAGCTGGTGATTGAGAGGGGAAGCGAATAGATCTATTTTTGGCATTCCCCATTTCTTTGTGATGGTCTTGAAGATGTCCGGTGTAGCATCCATTCGTGAGCATCCGAGGTGGTTCTGCTTAACATGTCTGCTAGAGTGTTCTCCTTTCCGGTACAAATATTGCCTGTAACTGGATGTTGTAGCTGAGTGCCAGGTTCCAAAGGTCCAAAGTCATTCTGCATAGGGGGTATGAATGAGTGCCTCCCTGTTTGTTGATGTACCACATGACTGTGGTGTTGTCTGTCCTTATCATCAAATGGCCTTCTTTGAGAAATGGTCTGAATTTTTGGATTGCCAGTTTTACTGCCAGCATTTCTTTTTGGTTGATGTGCAGGTGTAGCTGGTCCTGAGTCCACAATCCTTGTACGCATTTGTCCAGCATGTGTGCCCCCCATCCTAGGTCTGAGGCGTCTGTTGTGATGGTTTGGCTTGTTCGAAAGTTGTGGAAGGGTAGGCCTGGGTTTGACTGGCATGCTTGAGCCCACCATAGGAACTCCTGTCTTAGGCATGGGATTAGTGGTATTTCTGCTTCTAGGCTGTGCCTGTGTTGGGACCATAAATTCTTTAGGTACCACTGTAGTTTTCTCATATGCAGTCTGGCATGTGGGACCAAGATTATGCATGATGCCATGAAGCCCAAGGCCTGCAGAACTTTTCTTGCTGTTAGTTTGTTCTGTTTTGTTAATGCCAAGAAGTAAAGAGGGAGTTCTTTTTGTTTTTCTGCAGTTAGGAATGCCATTTGTTTTACTGTGTCCAATTCCGCTTCCAAGAATGTTCTTGTTTGGGATGGTATCAGCCTTGACTTTTGTAAATTGACTGTGTATCCCAGGGCTTGTAGCAAGTAAATGACCCTTTGTAAATCTGTTGTCAGCTTGCTTTTGTTGTCCGCTTGTAGCAGGCAGTCGTCCAGGTATGGATAAATTTGGATTCCCTGTAGTCTGCAGTGGGCGATTACTGATGCCAGGCATTTTGTGAATACTCTGGGCGCAGTAGATAAGCCAAAGGGCAATGCTGAGAATTGATAATGCTCTGATCCTGCAAGAAATCTGAGGTATCTTCTGCAATTTGGTCGAATGGGGACGTGCAGGTATGCCTCCTTGAGATCTAGAGTTACCAGCCAACACTCCTTGCCCAGCATGGGAAGAAGTTGCTGTAGGGTCAGCATTTTGAATTTTGGAACAATGATATAGGTGTTTAAGATGGACAGGTCGAGAATAGGTCTCCAACTTTTTTCTTTTCTTGGAACTAGGAATAGTCTGGAGTAGAATCCTTTGCCCTGTTCTGTTATTGGTACTCTTTCCACAGCTCTCATCTTTGTTAATTGCATTATCTGCTGTAGAGCTTCTATTTTTTGATTTGGAGGCAGGTTTGGCATTCCTCTTTTGACTGGAAAAGTGTGGAAGTGGAACCGGTAGCCTTGGTCTATGGTTTGCAAAATCCACTTGTCTTTTGTGATATAGTGCCAATTTTTCGAAAATAAGGCTAACTTTCCGCCTAATGGTGCTGCTATTTGCTCCCTGGTAGGTGGAGTTAGAGCCAAGTCACTGTGTTTGTCCTGTTGCAGTGGCAGTGGTTGTGTCTGTACCTCTGTTATTACCTTGCCACTGTCGTCCTCTGTAGGCACCTCCTCTGGATTGATTTCTGCCTCTGGAGCGTCTATTCCTGCCCCTTTGGGATCTTGTGGAGTCAGGAAAGGACCAATTTTTGGCAGGCCAGTTCCTGCTAAACCTTGGGGGCTGAACCTGTAAGAAATCTTTAACTGTTTGTACAGATTTTGCCTTTTCTTCCATTTTCTTCATTACCTGCTGGGCAGGTGCACCAAATAAACTGGCCTTATCCATAGGAGCATCTAATAGCTTAGCTTTAACATGATCCGGTAAGACCTGCTCTTTCAACCATGCATGTCTTCTTATCACTGTGCCAGTCATGGCTGATCTAAATGAAGCCTCCAGTGCATTCTAGCCACATTTTAAGGAATGGTTACTAACCTGTTGTATGTTATTTACCATTTCTAATACATATTTCTTATCTATAGAGTCATCAGAGGATAGTTTTTTAGTTAACTGATCAAGCATAAACTCTTGGTATTGTATCATGTGAAACTGGCAGTTTAAAGCTCTAGCTGAGAGAGTAGCAGAAGTGTAAACTTTTTTGCCCCATCTGTCTAAAGACCTGGATTCCCTTTCTGAAGGTATAGGGTTTTTTGTTGTGGTCGAGGCTACTGCCTTAGGCCCCTGGGAAATAGTGTTGGGGTCTGCCAGTGGGGCCTTGTATAGGTGGTGATGAGTGTCTGGTACCCTGTAAAATCTATCAGGTTTGGCAGGGGCTGGAGGTAAAGAATCAGGAGCAGTGCAGACATCATTAAATGCATCATCCACAACAGGCAAAACAGGAGGAATAGCTAAGGGCCTATGTTGTGGTAAGTGCAGAAAAGTCCTAAGCCTTTTTCTTGAATCTGAGAAATCTTGTCCCTGCCATTGGAATTGCTCTCTCATGGCATGTAAGGTTTCCCCAAAGGAAAATTCCTCTGGTGGAGAGGCAGCTGGAATGGATTCTTCAGCATCAGAGTCTTCATAAGTAGAAAAAGGATCCTCTGGCTGTTCTGTAATGTCGGATTCATCCGCAGAATCATCAGAGGACACTGGCTCGGGGGGCTCTGTCCTAGGTCTCTTTTCTGGTGGCTGAGAGGCCCTGTCTGGGTGAGATTGGGATCCCCTAATTAAGGATATTAAATCTTCTGCCAGAGTAAGCATTTGTGAACTGGAAGTGGACCTGTGTGAGGGAGGTTTAATAGGCACTGACTTAGCAGATTTGGCTGCTTTAGCCCTGGCAAAGGCCTTGATAGACATGGCTGCAGGGGGTCTAGCAGCACCACGTGCTGGGGTAGAGACATCCAAAGGGATGGTGTCTGATAACTCACTAGAAGTCACAGTTGTAGGCAAAATTTCTGAGGCCGAGTCAGGTAAATTAGCGGGAGCCTCAGTAGTAGTCATGGATTTGGCTGAAGATTGACCAGTTTTCTCGGTTTCGGCCGAAACCGAGACACTCGCGGCTTGCTTAACCGTGGTTTCGGCCGAAACCGTGGACCGCGAGTGTCGGTCTTTTTCCTTGCGTTTTTTAACAATTTGGGTAGTCGGAGGATCAGACGGCATAATGTATGCAAAATCTGAGCCGAAAAACTGTTCAGCAAACTCCGACCGACGCCTAAGCGTTCGTCGGTTGAAGGAAGCACAGGCCGAACAGGCTGCTACGTCGTGGTCTGGGCCTAAGCAAGGTAGACAGTAAGAGTGGAAATCTTTATGAGGTATTTGTTTCCCACAAGTTAAACAGTTATTGACTTTTTCTGACATCGGCTGAGGCAAGAAAGAGTCCCCAACGGGGTACTTAGCTTTTAGAAGTCTTCGAAGTAGTATTCGGTAGTAGTAATCTCTGGATCTGACCGACCGGCACTTGCGAACAGCTTCTGCTTCGGGCACCACGCGGCAAGAAAGACTAGGGAAAATGGCGTCGGCTGATGCCTTTATACCCGAAGACCAGCAGAGATGACGTCGGGTGAGGTGCGACATCAGCCGAAGCCGGACCCAGACTTTGGAATCCGGCTGACCGAAGGGCTGCCTGACGACAGGACAACCCATTTGTTATGACTGCAGATGCATCCATGAAGGACATCTGCCAGGAGCAGAGCTGTTTTCCATGATAAAAGTTTTAGATCGGTTGTATTGGCTGGCTCAAAAGGTGGCAGTGTCAGTTTTTCCAAAACAAAACTGAGGTCCCAAGTTGGTGTTGGTGCTCTCTGGGGCGGTCTTATGTTTTTAGCCCCTCTGAGCTACTGCTTTAGCAAGGGATGAGAGAATAATGGAGGATCCGTGTTGTAATGTGCTGAAATGGCAGAGACGTGGATCTTAATTGATGAGAAGGATAGGCCTTTGTCCAGCATCTCAGTTAAGTATTGTAAAATCTGAGGAATGTTTGGGACAAGAGGGTCAAGGCTTTGAGCCTGGTTCCAGGCACAGAATCTCTTCCATTTTTCTGAGTAAGATTTCCTGGTGCTAGACCTCCTGGCCTCCAAAATGACATCCATAACAGCTTTAGAGAGAGGTGTTGCCTGTTTGACTAATGAATCTGCCATGCAGCCAGGTTTAGGGTTTTGAGCTGACCGTGCAGGATCCGATTGTTTTATTGAGTCAGAAGATGTGGAATTTGAGGCAAAATCCATGGTGGGCCTTGAGCTAAGTTCTTTAAGATTGGGTATCAGTGCTGGCGTGGCCAGTCTAGAGCAATCAGGATCATCTGTGTTTTTTCGTCTGGCTTTTAGGAGTGCCTTTGAAAGGATAGGCAGTGGTGGGAAGGCATAAACATTTAGGCTTTTCCAGCTGAACAAAAGAGCATCCACTTTCCATGCTTGTGTGTGGCAAGTCCTTGTGCAGAATTTTTGTAGTTGGCAATTCAGTGGGGAGGCAAAAAGATCTATGTCTGGACATCCCCATTTTTGCATTACCATGCTGAAGATTTGTGAATTCAATTTCCATTCGTGAGGGTCCATGATATTTCTGCTTAGATCGTCTGCCAGAATATTTTTCTTTCCTGGCAGGAATTGTGCTTGCAGATGAACTTGATAAGTTAGAGTGGTGTTCCACAAGGTCATGGCTTGCCTGCATAGGGGATAAGAATGAGTGCTCCCTTGCTTGTTTATGTACCACATTACTGTGGTGTTGTCTGTCTTTAATAATAACTGTCCTGGATGCAGAAGGTCCTTGAAAGCGGTTAGGGCATTTTGAACAGCCAACATCTCTTTTTGATTGATGTGAAGATGCATTTGGTCTGTGGTCCACTTGCCCTGAATACATTTTCCTGCCATGTGTGCTCCCCAGGCATAATCCGAAGCATCTGTTGTTAGAGTCTGCCTGGCTGTGGGAAGAGTGAAAGGCTGATCCTTGTTGAGGTGACATGCCTGTGCCCACCATTTAAACTCCTGTTGTAGGCAGGGAATTATTGGTATTACTGCTTCTAAACTGTGAGAGTGTTTGAGTCCAAACACTTTTTAGGTACCATTGTAATTTCCTCATATGCAGTCTGGCATATGGTATTAGTAGTATGCACGATGCCATGAATCCCAGGGCCTGCAGAATTTTTCTTGCGGGGAGATGGGACTTTTTTGCCAGTAGTTGAAAATATTGAGTCAGTTGTCCTTATTTGTCTGGCGTGAGATAAGCCATCTGGGCCGTTGTATTTAAGCTGGCACCCAGGAATATTATCTGTTGTGGGGGTACTAGTTTTGATTTCTTTTCGTTTACTGTGTACCCTAGAGAAATTAGCAACCTTTTTACAAACGCCAGATGCTGTAGAAGAATGTCCTTTCTCTCTGCTTGAATGAGGCAGTCGTCCAGGTATGGATATATTTGAATTCCTTTTTGTCTGTAAAATGCAGTTACTGGTGCCAGGCACTTGGTAAAGACCCTGGGCACAGTAGATAAGCCAAAGAGCAGTGCAGAGAATTGGTAGTGCATTGTGCCAGCTTTGAATCTGAGGTATCTTCTGTAATCTTGTCTGATAGGGACATGCAGGTATGCCTCTTTGAGGTCCAAAGTAACAAGCCAGGCTTTCTTGCCCAGCATGGGAAGAAGCTGCTGTAGTGTCAACATTTTGAATTTCGGAACGTCCAGGTAAGTATTTAGAGTTGAAAGGTCTAGTATGGGTCTCCAGGCTTTGTCCTTTCTGGGGACCAGGAAGAGTCTTGAGTAAAATCCTTGTCCTTGTTCCTGCTGTGGTACTTTTTGAATAGCTCTCATGTCCATGAGGGCTGAAATTTGTTTTTGAGCCTCTGCCCTTTGATTTTGTGGCAGGTTTGGCATTCCTTTTAGCCTTGGTAAAGTGTGAAAGTGGAACCTGTAACCTTGAGACACAATATTCAGAACCCATTTGTCTTGGGTAATTGTTTGCCAATTTTGAGAAAAAAGTGCTAGTTTCCCCCCCCCAAGGGGGCTACCAAAAGGGAAGTTTTTGGCATACGAAGGGGGAAGTCATTGGGACTGTTTCCTGTAAGGTTGAGACTTGTCCTCACCTCCTTTTTGGGGTTGAGGTACCCCACTGTTGTTGTCTTTTAGAGCCTTGGGGTTGAGATCTGCCTCTTGGGCGTCTGTATCTGCCTCTCTGTGGCCTGTCTGACACTGGAAAGGACCAATTCTTTGTAGGCCAATTTCTGCTAAATCGAGGTGGCTGTACCTGTAAGAAATCTGTTTGCATAGATTTAGCTTTATCCTCCATTTTCTTTAACACCTCTTCTGCCTTAACACTAAACAAGATATCATGCTGTAAAGGAGCATCCAATAATTTTGCCTTAACATTATCAGGTAAACTCTGTTCTTTTAACCAAGCATGTCTTCGAATCACCGAACCTGTAACTGCGGCTCTACAAGAGGTCTCTAAAGAATCAAAACCACATTGCAGAGTATGTTTTCCCACCTGTTCAACTGCATGCAATAAATCCTGCATTTCTTTATAGTCAGGAGCTTCTGAGATTGCAAGCATTTTCTGTTTTAACTGAGCCATTAAATATTGTTGGTACTTAAGCATGTGAAACTGGCAATTTAAAGCCCTTACTGCTAAAGTTGCAGAAGTGTAAACTTTCTTCCCCCACCTATCCAATGCTCTGGAATCTCTGTCCGAGGGGACTGGATTTTTTGCAATGGAAGCCTTAACCCCTTTGGGACCCTGGGAAATGGTTTCTGGGTCAGCAGAAGGGTTTTTATAAAGAAACTTGCGACAGTCAGGGACTCTATACCTATCTGGCTTGGCTGGTGCAGGGGGCAAAGAATCAGGAGATAAGCTGGATTCAGAGAACACATCATCCACAATATCTAGCACAGGCGGAATAGCCAGGGGCCTGTGCTGAGGCAATAAAAGGAAGTCCCTGAGCCTTTTCTTGGATTCTGAATACTCTTGACTTTCCCAATGGAAATGCTCCCTCATGGTATGTAAAGTTTCCCCAAAATAGTAATCCTCAGGAGGAGAGGCTAAAGGGAAAGATTCATCAGAATCAGAGTCCTCATAGGGGGGTAGAGAGTATCCCTGGTCTGAAGAGGAATCAGAGAAAATGGAAACCTGATCAGAGGAATCATAGTCTGTATCCTACCTAGGCCTTTTCTCAGGAGGGGGATGGGAACCCCTGATTAGAGTTATGAGGTCTTCTGCCATTTTAAGCATCTGTTTCTTAGGCATGGAGGACTGTCCAGGAGAATGCTGTACTTGCTTCTTTGTCTTTAATGGTGTTTTTTTCTTGGCTGTTGCTTTAATGGTAAGTTGTGAAGGTCTGAAAAAGTACAGTTTTGTACCTACCATAAATGTAGATGTCCGATAGGCATGCATCTGCAGTCCTTACAAATGGGTTGTCCTGTCGTCAGGCAGCCCTTCGGTCGGCCGGATTCCAAAGTCTGGGTCTGGCCTCGGCTGATGTCGCACTTCACCCGACGTCATAGCTGCAGTTCTTCGGGTATAAAGGCATCAGCCGACGCCATTCTCCTCAGTGTTTCTTGCCTCAGATGCCAGGTGCCCTCTAGGAAGGCTAAATTTGGATAAATGCAAATGGTTCCAAACAGTAGAGAGCAAACAAAAAGTAAGCATGTATGTACATATATACAAACAAATACACCATAATAGATTCCCCCAGCTAGCTACAAGATGGGCAAGTACCCTAGGAGTACCACAGAGGGAAGGAGAGTAATCCTGACTGCAGATGCATGCCTATCGGACATCTACATTTATGGTAGGTACAAAACTGTACTATGTCCTTCAAGGATGCATCTGCAGTCCTTACAAATGGGTAGAATACCATAGCCAAACTGGGGGAGGAGGAGAAATAAGATTATGGTGTAGTTAAGTTACCTTGCAAAACAGCAGTGGCAAAACCTGCTCGGGATCTGGAGTATAAGGGTAAATTATAATGCTTGGCAAATGTATGCACGGAGCTCCAAGTAGCAGCCTCTTAAATGTCTTTGGTAGCCACTCCTCGTAAAAAGCTGTGGTAGTGGCTGTAGCCCATGTAGAGTGAGGTCTGATGTTTTCTGGAGTTTTCTTCCCATGGTAGGAGTAACAAAATCTAATGCAATTTCCTATCCACTTAGAGATTGTCTGTTTTGAAATTGCTTTTCCTTCCATTCCTGTTGCATATGCTACCAGTAGCTGGTCAGTTTTTCTATTGCTCTTGGTCCTGTCCAGGTAGTAACGTAACTGTCTATGTACATCCAAGGTATGCAACAGTCTTTCTCCCCTGTTCTGTGGGTTGGGGAAGAATGTAGGCAGGTGGATAGCTTGATTTAAAGATACCCTGGAGACCACCTTTGGCATAAAAGTAGGATTAGTTTATTTATTTATTTTATTTATTTATTTATTGCAGTTGGTTTACCAGGATAGTCCATTGGGCCACGAAGAACCCGTTTTCAATGGAGTCCTGGGGAGAAAAGCTCCAAAAAAGAATAAAATGTACATAACATTTGACAATAATTTCTAGGTACATTGTAGTAAAAGAACATAAGCAAAATATTAAAGTTTGTTACAATTAGATAGTAACAGCCTTGGTATATGCTATAGAATCAGCAAAACACAAACATAGAAGAAGATTTATAAGCAAACATGGAAGATGAAAACAGTAGGTTATGGTAATTAGAGAGTATGTAGTAGAGTACTTATATTGTATAGTGGGTTATGATGGGTGGGTGCATGAGCACTCCCATAGAGATGCTAGGTGTGAGAAAAGAGATTTCTTGAAGGTAGAGTGATTAGTGGTAGTGCGGATGTTAGGTGGAAGAGAGTTCCAGAGGCGAGCGAGGCTGAAGGAAAGAAGGTTTTTGCCTGGGGGATGAGTGGGTTTGTGCACTTCTAGTAGATTCTGATTATTGGACCTTAGGACTCTGTTTGGTAGGTGCATTTTGAGGGCAGAAGAAAGGGAGGGACAGTTGGAGGGGTTTAGAATCAGCTTGTGGGCTAGAGTTAGTTGAGTGTAAGTGAGATAGTTCTCCTGGACACTCTATCTTGATGGAAGATCAGGAAGGGCTGTACTGCCATTAATGCCTGTAGTTCAGATACCCTTCTTGCTGAAGTGATTGCAAGCAGGAAAGCAGTTTTCCATGATAAGTACTGTAATTCTGCTGTTGCTGCTGGCTCGAAAGGAGGGAGTGTCAACTTTTCTAGCACAAAGTTCAAGTCCCATGCTGGCAATAGTGGCTTCCTAGGTGGTTTTACATTTTTAATTCCTCTCAGAAAAGTACAGTTTTGTACCTACCATAAATGTAGATGTTCGAGGATCCACATTGCTGCAGTCCTAACTATTGGGTAGTCCGCTGTCCAGTCGGCCCGAATACCAAAGTATATGGCTGACGCCGGTCACGGCGCATTAGACTGACGTCAGTACGTCAGGGTACTAATGCGCATGACCGACGTCATATCCTCAGTCTTTTCTTGCCCCAGATGTCAGAAGACCCTAAAAAGACAAGGCCAAAACCAAAACACACCAAACATACCTGCACCAAAAACATATACAATATATACAAAGGTACCAGAATATAATCTCACCTACACAACCACCCCTAAACACAGAGGGGAGGAGGGTAATTGGACTGCAGCAATGTGGATCCTCGAACATCTACATTTATGGTAGGTACAAAACTGTACTATGTTCTTCATTCCACATTGCTGCAGTCCTAACTATTGGGTAGAATCCCAAAGCAGAGGTAAGGGAGGCTGGCAAATCATAAGGAAGCAGGAGCTGATAACATGCCTTGCAAAATAGCTGTGGCAAAACCAGCCCTAGACTTAGAGTAGAGAGGAAGGTGGTAATGCTTAGAGAAAGTATGCACTGAACTCCAAGTAGCTGCCTCCAAAATATCCTTAGTTGCCACCCCCCTTAGAAATGCTGTTGAAGTGGCAGTAGCCCTAGTGGAATGAGGCCTAATCCCAGCTGGAATCTCTTTGCCATGATGGGAATAACAAAATGCAATGCAAAACCCAATCCACCTAGAAATAGTTTGTTTTGACACAGGCTTGCCCTGAACTCAAAGCAAAAGAAACAAACAACTGCTGAGACTTTCTAAAATCCTTAGTCCTGCCTAAATAATAACGCAATTGCCTGTGTACATCTAAAGTGTGCAAAATCTTTTCCCCTTTATTTTGGGGATCTGCATAGAAAGTAGGCAAATGAATAGTTTGGTTTAAAGCCACACTAGAAACCACCTTAGGCATAAAGGAAGGATTAGTGCGTAATGATACCTATCCTTATGAAAATCAAAAAAGGCTCAACCGCCATAAGGGCCTGTAACTCAGAAACCCTTCTTGCAGAAGTAATGGCCAACAAAAAAGCAGTCTTCCATGACAAGTATTTCAGGTCAGCAGTAGCTGCAGGCTCAAAAGGTTGTAGAGTAAGTTTCTCCAACACAAAATTGAGATCCCAAGCAGGAGTAGGAGCTCTCGTGGGGTCTTATATTCTTTGCCCCTAAGAAATTGCTTGAATAAAGGATGTGAAAACAATGGTGGGTCACAATCATAGTGAGCTGAAATTGCTGCAGCATGAATCTTAATGGAAGAGAAAGACAAACCTTTGTCCAATAACTCAGTAAGATATTGAAGAGCCACACTCAAATTAGGCTCAAATCTCCAAATTCTGTGCTGCAGTCCAAAATAAAAATCTCTTCCATTTTTCTGCATACACTTTCCTTGTACTAGGTCTTCTGGCTTCCATAATCACATTTAAAACCTGTTGAGGAAGTTGAGACCTGCTGTCTTTCAAAACAGAATATGCCAGGCTGTTAGATGAAGAGTTTGAAGCTTGACATTGAGCAGATGACCGTCCCTCTGAGACAATAGGTGTGGAATCAAGGGTAAAGGCCATGGAGGCTTCCTTACCAGACTCCTCAGTAATGGGTACCAGTGCTGCCGAGGCCAATCTGGAGCTATTAAAATCATCCTTGGCTTGTCTTGTCTGACCTTTAGAAGCACCTTTGGGAGAAGAGGCAGAGGTGGAAAAGCATACACATGAAGATTTTTCCAACTGAAAGAAAGAGCATCCACTTTCCAAGCTGTGTGATGAAATCCTTCAGTGCAAAACTTTGGCAGCTGGTGGTTTAGTGGAGAAGCGAACAGATCTATGTCTGGAGTTCCCCATGACACTGTCAATTTTGAAATACATGAAGATCCAGTTTCCACTCGTGGCGATCCATGATTTGTCTGCTTAACACATCTGCTAAGGACTTCTGTGCTCGGCAGAAACCTTGCCTGAAGAGTTAGTTGCAAGCTGAGCGCAGTCTCCCATAAAATCATTGCTTGCCTGCATAATGGGTAAGAATGTGTTCCCCCTTGTTTGTTGATGTACCACATGACAGTTGTGTTGTCTGTTAGAATCAACACCTGCCCTGGAAGAAGTGACTCCTTGAAAGCCATTAATGCAAACTGGACTGCTAACATCTCTTTCATGTTGATATGTAGATGCTGTAGTCTGGCAGGCCACTTGTCTTGTATCCACTTTCCATCTAGATGAGCTCCCAAGCAATGTCTGAGGCATCTGTCGTTAGAATCTGACTTGCCTCTGGCCGGGTCACAGAGAGTCCCTTGTTTAGGTGACATTCCTGAGCCCACCACAAAAATTCCTTTTGAATGCAAGGTATTATTTGAATGACAGTGTCCAAATCCTGGCAGTGCTGTGTCCATAGATTTTGAGATACCATTGTAGCTTCCTCATATGCAGTTTGGCATTGGGAAGCACCAGAATACAAGATGCCATGAACCCTAAGGCTTGAAGGACTGTCCTTGCAGTCAGCCCGGACTGAAGAGATAATTGATGGAAGTAACTGGAAAGATTCTTTTGTTTGTCCGGGGTTAGAAAGGCCATCTGGGCTGCTGTATTCAGTCTCACACCCAGAAAGCACATGTCTTGAGAGGGTACTAGACTGGACTTTATTTCGTTCACAGAATACCCTAGGCATCTTAGCACTGCTATGACATATTCCAAATGCTGTAGAAGGTCTTCCTTTTCTTGAGCCAGAATCAGGCAGTCGTCCAAGTAAGGATAGATTTGAATTCCTTTTAGCCTGAAGTAAGCTATCACTGGAGCCAGAACCTTTGTGAATACTCTGGGCGCAGTAGATAAGCCAAAGGGCAATGCAGAGAACTGATAATGAGAATTTCCAGCTCGAAAACGCAGATACTTTCTGCAACTTAGTCTTATAGGCACATGAAGGTAAGCTTCCTTGAGATCTAAAGTTACCATCCAGTGATCTTTGCCCAGTAGAGGTAAAAGCTGTTGTAACGTCAACATTTTGAATTTTGGAATGTCCAGATAAGTGTTGAGGATAGATAAATCCAAAATTGGTCTCCACGTGTTCCCCTTCTTTGGTACTAGGAACAGGCGAGAATAAAATCCTAGGCCCCTTTCTGGCACAGGAACTGACTGAATGGCTCCTATTTGGAGTAACAGAGAAATTTGTCTGCGAGCCTCTGTTCTTTGTAGAGGAGGAATGTCTGGCATGCCTTTGAAAGGAGGCAAGGTATGGAAATAAAACCTGTAACCGTGGTGAATGATATCCAGAACCCATTTGTCTTGGGTAATTAAATCCCAATTTTCTTTGAAAAGAGACAGTCTTCCTCCTAGAGGTGCCGCCAGGCGAGAAAGTACTGGCAGCTGAAAAGGCAGGTCATTGGGTCTGCTTAAAGGACTGACCCCTGCCCTCACCAGAAGTCTGAGCAGGTGAACTCCTGTCCTAGGCCTAAAAGAACCTTGAGCTCTACCCCTACCACGTCTAGACCTACCCCTAGACTGGGAATCATAAGCAGGATAAGTCCATCCCTTAGCAGGCCAATTTCTACTAAACTGGAGGCTGCACCTGCAAAAATCTTAACAGTTTGCATAGACTTAGCCTTGTCCTCCATTTTCTTTAAAACTGCTTCCACAGGCGAACCAAACAACACATCAGACTGTAAAGGAGCATCCAAAATCCTTGTCTTAACATGCTCAGCTAAGTTCTGATCTCTCAACCAGGCGTGCCTAAGAACAGAACCAGTGGCAGCCACCCTGGAGGAGGCCTGCACAGCATCAAAACCACATTGCAAGGAATGTTTACCCACTTGTTCAGACACATGAACTAAATCCTGCAACTCTTTACACTCAATACCTTCCGCCAGAGCATCCACCTTAGATTTCAACTGTGAAAGAAGATAATTCTGATATTTTAACATGTGAAACTGACAATTCAACGCCTCATGGCTAAAGTGGAAGAAGTATACACTTTCTTTCCCCATCTATCCAAAGCCCTTGCCTCTTTATCAGGAGGAACAGGATTTTTAACAACTGAGGCCTTCACACCTTTAGGCCCCTGAGAGACAGTTTCGGGTCTGCCCTAGGACTCTTAAAAGATACTTATGAGCGTCAGGCACCCTATAATACCTATCCGGTTTAACTGGGGCAGGAGGCAAAGAATCAGGATTCAGGAAGCCTCTGCAAAAACATCTTCCACCACATTCAAAACAGGAGGTATAGCTAAAGGCCTATGCTGGGGTAAAACAAGAATTCCCTAAGCCTTTTCCTGGAATCAGAGAAATCTTGCCTTCCCATTTAAAATGCTCCCTCATGGAATGCAAAGTCTCTGAAAATGAAAAATCCTCAGGAGGAGAAGCTGAAGGAGTAGAATCATCCACATCAGAATCAGAATAAGGAGGGAACTCCTGCAAGTCTTCAGCAAGACTCAGAAGCCTCGAGCATTGCTCAAAACTCTCAAACTCAGGTTCCACCCTAGGCCTCTTATCAGGAGGGGGCATAGAACCCCTTATCATAGTAATCAAATCCTCTGCCATTTTAAGCATATGTTTCTTAGGCAAAGACCCTGAGGCACTAGGAGAAACCCCCACTGAAGCAAAACTTGGCCTGCCCCTCAAAGAAGCCTTGGAAACAGAAGGGAGGCTCTAACCACCTTAGGAAGAGAAGGAAGAACAGCCACCTGAGAAGCCCCTCAGCCTGGCCTACTTCCTGAGAGGATACATCCTGTAACAGTAAAGTCTCTCCCTGAGACTCCAAAGAAACACCTGGCAAAACCTCCGGCTCCACTGAGCCCTCTAAAGAACCGACGCGTCTGGGACTGTCGGTTCTTCCACTAGGCTTTGCTGCTTTGTCCTTGCGCTTTTTAGCGAAGCGGCCCGGAGCATCCGACGGCATTTTATAATTACAACGCTTCCCAAACACTAACCTGGCACAGTCTAACCTTCTCTTAATAGTGCGTTTGTTAAATCTAGCACAAGAGCGGCATCCAACAACGCCGTGCTCAGGCCCTAAACAAGGTATACACAAAGTATGGTAATCCCTATGAGGTATCTGTTTCCCACAAGAAATACAGTTATTCACTTTTTCTGACATCCGGTTAAATACTGAGGCAAGAAAAACCAAAATATTCCCCAACGGGCTACTTAGCCAACTTTGATTCGGTCTGAAACTCTGACTTCAGAAACTTTCAGAACGCCAACCTGCACTCGCAAAATTGCTTCTGCATCGGACCATGCGGCAAAAAAGACTGAGGATATGACGTCGGTCATGCGCATTAGTACCCTGACGTACTGACGTCAGTCTAATGCGCCGTGACCGACGTCAGCCATATACTTTGGTATTCGGGCCGACTGGACAGCGGACTACCCAATAGTTAGGACTGCAGCAATGTGGAATGAAGAACATCTGCCTGAGCAGAGGATGTGAGAAGACTGGAGGATCCAAGTTGTATTCTGCTGAAATAGCTGATGCATGAATCTTAATGGAAGAATAGGACAGGCCATTGTGGAAGAGCTCTGCCAAATATTCCAGGATGTTAGCTATGTTTACCAGTGACACATTCTCTCCTTTTGCAGTACTCCAAATGAGATATCTTTTCCATTTTGCTGAATATTTTTTTCTTGTTGAGGGTCTGTGAGCCTCCAAGATAATGTCTTTAACCCTTTGAGATAAATCTGGGTTATTTGGTCTTATGCAATGTTCCAGGCAGCCAGCTGCAGTGTTTTCAGGTTTGGATGCAGGGTTTTGAAGTTGTTCTGTGTTAACAGCAAGGGAACTAGGGGCAGAGGCCATATTTGTTCCCGAGACATACTCCTCAGTAATGGGTACCAATGTTGCCTTAGCCAGTCTGGAGCTATCAGGATGATCCTTGGACGGTCTTCTTTGATCTTCAATAGCACCTTGTGCATCAAAGGAAGAGGTAGGAATGCATATGCTGTCAGGTTTTTCCAACTGAAAGATAGGGAGTCCACTTTCCAAGCAAGTGGGTGGTACGTCCTTGTGCAGAATTTTTTCAGTTGGTGATTGTGTGGGGATGCAAATAAGTCTATTTCTGGTAGTCCCCATTTCCCTGTAATGGTTTTGAAGATGTCCGGATGCAGCATCCATTTGTGGGCATCCGTGGTAGTTCTGCTTAGGATGTCTGCTAGTATATTTTCTTTTCCTGGCACAAAAATTGCTTGTAACTGAATGTTGAAGCTCAGGGCCACATTCCAGAGGTCCATTGCCATCCGGCATAGAGGGTATGAATGTGTGCCTCCCTGTTTGTTGATGTACCACAGGACTGTGGTGTTGTCCATCCTTATCAACAGTTGACCCTGTCGAAGAAATGGTCTGAATGTCTGAATTGCCAGTTTTACTGCCAGCATTTCCTTTTGATTTATGTGTAGGTGCAGCTGGTCTTGAGTCCATAAGCCTTGTATGCACTTGTCCAGCATGTGTGCCCCCCAACCGAGGTCTGAGGCGTCTGTTGTGATGGTCTGGCTTGGTTGAGTGCTGTGGAAGGGCAGTCCTTTGTTTGATTGACAGGCCTGAGCCCACCATTGGAATTCTTGCTTCAGGCATGGAATTATTGGAATTTGGGTTTCTAGGCTGTGCTTGTGCTGAGACCATAAATTCCTTAGGTACCACTGTAACTTTCTCATATGTAGTCTGGCATGTGGAATCAATATCATGCAGGATGCCATGTAACCCAGGGCTTGCAGGACTTTTCTTGCTGTTAGCTGGTTCTGCTTTGTTAATGCCATGAAGTAGAGAGGGAGATGCTCCTGTTTTTCTACTGTCAGGAATGCCATTTGTTTTGATGTGTCCAGATCTGCACCCAAGAAGGTTATCCTTTGGGATGGTATCAGCCTTGACTTTTTTATATTGACTGTGTATCCCAGGGCTTGTAGAAGATGAATGACCCTTTCCAAATCTTTTGTTTTTGTTATCCGCTTGTAACAGGCAGTCGTCCAGGTAAGGGTAAATTTGAATTCCCTGAAGCCTGCAATGAGCAATTACTGATGCCAGGCATTTTGTGAATACTCTGGGTGCAGTAGATAAGCCAAAAGGCAATGCTGAGAATTGATAATGCTCTGATCCTGCAAGAAATCTGAGGTATCTTCTGCAATTTGGTCGTATGGGGACGTGCAGGTATGCCTCCTTGAGATCTAGAGTTACCAGCCAAGACTCCTTGCCCAGCATGGGAAGAAGCTGCTGTAGGGTCAGCATTTTGAATTTTGGAACAATGAGGTATGTGTTTAAAGCGGACAGGTCGAGAATAGGTCTCCATTGATTTTCTTTTCTTGGTACCAGGAAGAGTCTTGAGTAAAATCCTTGCCTTTGTTCCATAGATGGTACCCTTTCTACAGCTCTCATCCTTAGTAAGTGAGTTATTTGTTGTAGAGCTTCTGTCTTCTGATTTGGAGGTAGGTTTGGCATTCCTCTCTTCCTTGGTAGAGTATGGAAGTGAAACCTGTAACCTTGGTCTATTGTCTGTAAAATCCATTTGTCTCCTGTGATGTAATGCCAGTTTACTGAAAATAAGGCTAGCTTCCGCCTAAGGGTGCTTCTAGTTGTTCCCTGGTAGGCGGTGCCAGAGCCAAGTCACTGTGATTGTCCTGTGGAAGTGGTGGTGGCTGGATCTGTGGCTGTACCTCGCTGGTTGTTAGCCTGCCACTGACGCCCCTGTAGGCACCTCTGGATTGACCCCTGCCTCTTGAGCCTATTCCTGCCTCTGCGAGCTCTGGAGGTGTCTGGAAAGGACCAATTCTTGGAAGGCCAGTTCCTGCTAAACCTTGGAGGCTGGACCTGCAAGAAATCCTTGACTGTCTGGACAGATTTTGCTTTCTCTTCCACCTTCTTCAGCACCTGCTGTGCAGGGAGCCAAACAAATTGAGCTTATCCATGGGAGCATCTAGGAGCTTTGATTTAACATGGTCTGGTAAGGACTGCTCTTTTAACCATGCATGTCTTCTGATCACTGTGCCAGTCATGGCTGATCTAAAGGAAGCCTCCAGTGCATCATAGCCGCATTTTAAGGAAGGATTACTGACCTGCTGAATGTTATGTACCATTTCCTGTACAGATTTTTTGTCTAATGGTTCATCCGAGGACAGTTTTTTAGTTAACTGGTCTAACATAAATTCCTGATACTGAATCATGTGGAATTGACAGTTCAAGGCCCTAGCTGAAAGAGTAGCAGAAGTGTAAACTTTTTTACCCCATCTCTCTAAGGCCCTAGATTCCCTTTCAGAGGGGAGGGGGTTTTAGCAGAGGTAGTTGCTACAGCCTTGGGTCCCTGGGAGATAGTTTCGGGATCTGCAAAAGGGGCCTTATACAAATGACAATGTGTGTCCGGAACCCTGTAGTACCTATCGGGCTTAGCAGGGGCCGGAGGAAGAGAATCAGGAGCAGTACAAGCATCATTAAATGCATCATCCACAACAGTAAGTACTGGAGGAATGGCTAAAGGCCTATGCTGTGGCAAATGCAAAAAGGTTCTAAGCCTTTTCCTAGAGTCTGAAAAATCCTGGCCCTGCCATTGAAATTGTTCCCTCATAGCATGCAAGGTTTCCCCAAAAGAAAATTCCTCAGGCGGAGAGGCAGAGGGAATGGACTCTTCTGCATCAGAGTCCTCATAAGGAGAAAAAGGGCCCTCTGGAGGGTTTGAATTATCTGATTCATCAGAGGAGTCATCTGAAGAAACTGGCTCAGGGGCTCTACTCTAGTCCTCTTCTCTGGAGGTGGGTGAGAGGCCCTGTCTGGATGTGGTTGGGATCCCCGGATCAAAGAAATGAGATCCTCTGCTAGACTAAGCATTTGTGAACTAGAGCTAGGCCTGTGAGAGGGGGTCTTAGCAGGCACAGTTTTGGTAGTTTTTGCTGCTTTAGCCCTGGCAAAGGCCTTAATCGACATGGATGCAGGTGGCCTAGCAGCTCCACGTGCAGGGGTAGAAATATCCAAAGGGACAGTATCAGATAAATCCTGATAAACTGCAAGAGCGGGTGGGATTTCAGTAGCAGATTCAGCCAAGCTGGATGAGGCCTCGGTAGGAGGCAAGCTTTCGGCCGAAGGAAGAACAGTAGACTCTGTTTCAGCCGAAACTGAGACACTCGCGGTTGGCTTAACCGCGGTTTCGGCCGAAACCGCGGACCGCGAGTGTCGGTCCTTTTCCTTGCGCTTTTTTAGAAATTTGCGTAGTCGGAGTATCCGACGGCATAATGTAAGCAAAAGCGGAGCCGAAAAACTCTTCAACAAATTCCGACCGACGTCTAAGCGTCCGTCGGTTGAAAGAAGCACAGGCTAGACAAGCTGCTACGTCGTGGTCTGGGCCTAAGCAAGGTAAGCAGTAAGAGTGGAAATCTTTATGAGGTATTTGTTTCCCACAAGTTAAACAGTTATTCACTTTTTCTGACATCGGCTGAGGCAAGAAAGAGTCCCCAACGGGTACTTAGCTTTTTAGAAGTCTTCGGTAGTAGTAATCTCTGGTTCTGACCGACCGGCACTTGCGAACAGCTTCTGCTTCGGGCGCCACACGGCAAGAAAGACTGAGGAAAATGGCGTCGGCTGATGCCTTTATACCCGAAGAACTGCAGCTATGACGTCGGGTGAAGTGCGACATCAGCCGAGGCCAGACCCAGACTTTGGAATCCGGCCGACCGAAGGGCTGCCTGACGACAGGACAACCCATTTGTAAGGACTGCAGATGCATCCTTGAAGGACATCACCCTCAGAAGCCGATGCCTGCTAAGTGGCTCCGGACCCATCTGAGGGATTAGTTTCCGTAGGCCCAACACCTTGAGTTTCCAGAGGCCTAGTTGTCTCCACGTGGGAGTCGGAGGCGGCCTGTGTGTCTGAGTTAGCGGGTGTCAGGGGCTGCAAAGGCACCTTACTGAGAACCGGCGACTGGCCTAGAAGAGGCTTTGTCGTCAGTTTTGGACCTCGGATGCCTGTCTTTATCCTTGTCTTTACGTTTTTTAAGAATTGCAGTCGTCGGTTGTTCCGACGGCATTGTATAATTGAACCTTCGGCCAAAAGTAGTGCAAAGCAAAACCGACTAGTGATGTCGTGATCAGGGCCTAGGCATGGAATACAGTAAGAGTGGAAGTCCTTATGAGGTATTTGCTTCCCACAAGAAATACAATTATTAACTTTTTCTGACATCGGACTAAGGCAAGAAAAAAAGTTTCCCCGACAAGGTACTTAGCTTTACTGAAGACTTTGGATCTGAAATTTGACTTCGAAAATCGCAGGAGTCGGCCGACCGGCACTTGCGAACGGCTTTTGCTTCGGGCACCGCGCGGCATGAAAGACTGGAGAAAATGGTGTCGGATGCATCTTATATACCCCTGACGCACTGACGTCAGGGAAAAAGCGACAGCAACTGACGCCGGACCAAGACTTTGGAACTCTGGCCGACTGCGGGACCGCCTGACGGCAGGATAACCCAAGTGTAATGACTGCAGCAGTGTAACACGAACATCGGTCTGTTCTGTTTTGTTCTTTTTATGTAATATAATAAATATTTTTATATATTTTCACAGCACACAGTTTGCTGGCTCATCATTTCTTCTGGTTTTGTTATTTTGAGCCGTGCAATTACCTATGTGCAGAGGACCCTTTTGGATGTGACAAACAGGAGAATACCTAAAAGTTACTAGGATCAGTACATGAACAAATCTTTGATGATAAAATGCCCTGTGCTTTATCATCTCCTATTCCTTTCAACTACTATACCCTTAGTTATTGGTTCAATATCTCATCCTTGTCCTTTACATCTCCCTCTTCTTCCTATCATAAAACATTTTCTCTTACCTCTTTAATACTACTCCTCCATTTTCACCTTTCTCTCGTTCTACAACATTTTTAAAATATGTTTAACTCTTTAGTGCTGCTGCTATTAAGGATACTCTCTTTTCTGATGTTATTTGACTTGCTGATATAAAATAAATCTATAATCTATTAGCATTGGGTTTGAGGATGCCATGTATGCCAAAGGCAGCTCCCCTCTTAGTGGTATGTACGATACCAAGTACACAGACAGGGCTTATATGTAGGACATGTTTATTATTGTTATCTCTGTGAGGGTTCCAGACGTTGCACGTGTCTGGACAGATATGTGCCAAAGGGGGCGTTATATTCAATGACTGGCCTAATGAGGGCTGAATAAACGAGGACAATGGCATCTGTAGGTCCAGACACAGCCCCTTTGCTTATAATCTGTGCAATCATTCCAAGGGGATCCAGTACCTGACAGCCTGGGAGGACATGATTAACAGACCACAATGCTTTGCCAGAGATGGCCTTCATCAGTCTCCCCTGGGCTTCAAGCTTCTGGCAAAGGCTCTTGCCTCCTCCAGAGTGCCTTTTTCAGGAAAAGTCATGAGGAAAAAATTACCAACATGAAAAAATTTTTCTAAACGAAATAAAGGTCATGCTGCTAAACGCCGGGAGTCTAAACATGAAACTGCACTCATTGCAAGCATTCCTCGCCCTGGAAGATGCTGACGTGTGCAGTCACTGAAACCTGGTTCAAAGCTGCGGACAGCACCACAGCCTTATCAGGTTACTTGTTCTACCATGCTTTCAGACCCCAAACAGAGGGCTACAAAGCCAAAGGAGATGGAGTTTCAATATTTATCAAAGACATACACACCTCCAGGCTGGTCAAACAGTATGACACACAGGGAGACACTCCAGGTGCAGATAACTATTGACAAAACACCCATTCAAATCACAGCTAGCTACAGACCCCCAAGCATGACTCAGAAGCCCCACTCCACCTATCTGTACTTGCTTGAATCCATCAAGATTCAACCCTCTACCCTGATCCTGGGCTAATAACTGCCCGACCATAGAGTGGAAGACCTATTCTAGCATAAACACAAACGTCCAGAGATTCCTTGACTTCATCAATGCCAATGCATTGGAGCAGCTGATCGACACCCCCACAAGAGGTGAAAATATCCTGGAACTGGTACTAACTAATATGAGTAGACACTGTAGCACCCCTACAGTGTCATCCTCCTTGGTAAGATCTGCCCATAAAGCAATCACTTTCTAAGTCACCATCTCCCCTGATCCCCCCCCCCCTTGAACAAAAAACTTTTCCAAAGCTGACTACAACCTCCTGAGAGCAGGTATAAGCAGCTTCACAGCCACCATCCCTTCAGTTGAATCAAGCACTAATGGCCAAGCCTACACCAAAAAACTATATGAGCACCTATACAGCCTGCGTGGACTCAGCAATACTCGACAGGACCACATCATCCTCCTGAAGTAAGAGAAAACCTGTCTGCTGGACAGCAGCAATAAACAGACTCTATAATCAAAGGAAAAAATTGCTGTCCAGGACCAAGAAGGAGCAGGTGCCAAGTCAGAAGCAATCTCTCCTTTGTCAGAACAAGCAAATAAGGTCACTAGTGAAATCCTCTAAGGCTAACTTTGTGCCCAAATTGACCCCATCCACTAAGGACAATCACAAGGCCTTCTTTGCATTCATCTGTAATCTCAAAGGTAACTTCCAAATCTGCTCTGAATTAATGGTCAAGAATACCACATACACAAATGCCATAGATACAGCCAACCTGCTGGTAGACAAGTTCAGTGAAAACTTCACCCCCTATCCCCCCCATCAGTAAACCCTGACATCCCCAGCACCTGCCCCCCTCCTCTCATCACCAGGGAACAGGTTATTAATGCCCTCTAAAAAAAACAAAAAATACAGCCTCCCTAGGACCAGGCAACATCCCTGGCTGTATCCTACATTAACTTAGGCAAGAGCTCTCAGCACTATTAGGCACCCAATTCAACCAAGGCCTGTGCACCGGCTTCATCCCAGCAGAATGGAGGACAGCCACTGTCATTTTTCTGCACAAAGGTGGGGTGTCAACCGACCCAGGCAATTATAGGCCCATCAGCCTAATAAGCCTGATCTGCAAGGCCATGGAACGCATTATCATGGACCTTATAAACAAGGGCATTGGTTTTGTCAAAGAGAGATCATGGCTGTAAAACTTGGTCACCTTCCTCGAAACAGTCACCAAAGCCATGGAAGAGGGCAAGACAGTGCACACCGCCTACCTTGACCTAGCCAAAGCCCTTGACACTATTCCCCACTTGGGCATAACAGATAAACTCTCCCAGCTAGGCATCAACCCATATATTACCAGATGGGTAGCTAACTGGCTCACTGATAGAACCCCCTCAGTCAAAACAGGGAAAGCCACCTCTTGTAGTAGACCCATAATAAGCTGCGTACCCCAAGGATCGGACTTGAGACCTCTACTGTTTGGGATATACTTTTCTGAGGTGCAAGCCAAAACCAGTGGTCCGTGACTGACCAAGTTTGCAGATGACTGCAAGCTGGGCACTGTCAAATTCCCCTAGTGATGTGAACATCCTCCAAGAGGGCCTTAACCAAACTAATGACTGGTGCCAAAAGCATGGCCTCAAACAATGCCAAGAAATGCATCATTATTCCCTTTGGGGAAAATGGTGTCCCCACTAATTATCACATTAACAACAACGTACTAAGCATGCAATCAGTCGTGAGGGACTTGGGCACCCAGGTTGACAGCAACCTGACTTTTGACCATCATGTTGCCTCTGTCATACGGAAAACTTTCTACATGGCCCACCTTATAAGTAAGAGCATTTCATCCAGGAACAAGGAGGACAGAACATCCCTCTACTCCTCATCAGACCCATTATCAAGTATAATGCCCCCCCTTCGGCATGTACCTTGCCAAGTGCCGGCAGCAGTTGGAGAAACCACAGAGGTGGAAAACCCAGGGGCTCAAACACCTATCATATACAGATAGGCTAAAAGCCCTGTCCCTCTACTCCGTCTCGTACGGACTGCTCAGAGATAACCTGCATCTGGCATACAAGGCAGTCTCAGACTCAGCCTTGATGGAGTTGCTGTATATCCGGAAGTCAAACTCCACTCACGCAACCTGCACACAAGGTCTCAACCTGATCTGTGACATTAATAGAACTTGTTGGTGGGATAGATTTGTGTTCCAACGACTCCCCCATCTGTGGAATAGACTTCCTCTCCATGTCAAGCAGAGTACCTCACTACTAGACCTCTTTAAGAGGAACCTAGACGACTGGATGGGAAACAGAAAATATACCCCTAGAATTCCATCTGTGTTCCTACTGGACAGGGAAAACAGGTGCCGACTTTGTGAGAACATGGGTGAAAGTCTTGGCTAGGCTTATAAGGGCCTCCAGGCCAATAGCCTAGTATCATCCTATGAACCTATACAAAAGGACTTTCCTAGGACAATGAACACATGTTGATCAAAAGTTAGGTAACTGTCCACATAAGATCCCAAATCCAGAACTGGGTCAGGTCTTACAGGCATCTTGCAAGGTGGTAGTTACCTGAGGCAGATGACTTCCCCAAAGGATATTAAAAAAAAAGTTATGTACTCACCATAACGTTCCATGTGAGTTGTTCCATCACACCTTCATTCTTCACTGATGGGTTCAGAGCCAATCCTCTGCTCTGACACGGCCATTTAGCAAAGCTCAAAGATTACCAGTAGCTTGAGACCAAGCCCCTTATCCCATGATGCATTGCTGGAATTACCTCTGATCTTGTTTGCTGCGTGTACCATAACTTAGTAAGAGGACTAATCTCCCCAGGCAGGAAGAAACATGGAATAAACAGGATGAAGTCAGTCTTCAGGTCAACCGTCAGCCAGGTGGGAGGAGGAGGGAGGGACGTGAGAATGAAGGTGAGATGGAACAACTCACATGGAATGTTATGGTGAGTACATAACTTCTTTATGTGAAGTTGTTCAATCTCGCCATTCATTCTTCACTGATGAGTAGCGTCGCTAGCACCCTAAATCCTGGGTGGCTCACGGGAGTACATTTTTTCAGGACCGTAGAACCAAAGAAAGCCCTGTCCCTGGAGGCCTTGTTCACTTTGTAATGAGTGATAAAGGTGTGAGGCTTAGACCAAGTGGCTGCAGCACAGATATTGTCAAGAGGTAACTTGGCTTGAAAGGCCGAAGAAGTAGAGACTGCTCTGGTTGAATGCGCCTTCACTTTATGCAACAAAGGCCTATTAGCAGATGAGTAAGTGTAGGTGATACAATCTGAAAGCCACTTAGAAATGGTTGTTTTAGCCACTGGTCTACCTTTTCTTTTCCTTGCATATACTAAGTAGTGGTTCAGGACATTGTCCTGCACGTGGTAGCTATTTGCTCAGTGTGTTTTTTATAATCTTTATAATATATATTTACCATCTCAAAAGTGCTTACTCCTCTCTGTACTCTTCTTTTCTAGACCTAACACCACTCTTAAGTATTCAACTGCGGTACCACCTTTAACATTCTTATCAGAAAAGCGCAGTCTGGGTCTGAACTGTCTGCAAACAGCTACAGTTAACTTTGAGTATGTGTCTACCTGTTTGAGCCAATCTTCATTTTCCCCTGGAGAGCACTCTGCTTTGGCTGTAACCAGCAGCCCCCTCCCACCACACACACACACACACACACACACACACACACACACACACACACACACACACACACACACACACACACACACACACACACACACACACACACACACACACACACACACACATCTTCCACTTTCTCTTATTCCCTTCTGTTAGCAAATAGTATCCATAACTGATCAATACTGTGTGTTTGTTAATTTAAACTATGACCACAGTAGCCTACTGATACAAGGTTATCCTGTTTTTCCACCTGAGAAATTAAGAAAAGACTTACAGTTTCAGAGCAGTCCTTGGTCAATTGTGATAGGTTCTTGTATAAGGGGCTGGAAACAAATAGTGTCTCTACCCGCTTCGCTCCCCACCCTGCCCCCTATTCCCTCCCATCCTCAGTGGTCCCACCTTTATTGCACTCAAACCCCTCCCATCTTTCCAATAGCCAACCACAGCGCTAACCCAACACTACCTCCTCCATATTCCCTCTACTATCACACCTCCTCAACTAACATGTACAAGCATACCTTTCCTTTGCTCACTGCATGCAATCTTCTTGCATATCTTACATCCTACCAAAGCTCCATCATTCCCCCACTCAACCACTACCACTGTACTACTACTCACACCACCACTCATGTCTCAACTATACTCAGCTCCCCTCCCACCAGCTCAAGAACCATCCCTATGCACCCCCCACGTATTTTACCAACTTTATTACTCAAACGTAAAGCATCCCTACAACTTAACATAGTAACCCTCCCACCATACCTATTACCCACAGAGCACAATCATAACGTTTCCCTTATAAACAAACACATTCAAAAACTGAGAAAACTAATAATCTCATGCATATCAAAACTAGCCCTAAGTGGAGACATCCACCCCAACCCTGGACCTACCATCTCCAACCCCAATCCTCATAATCAGACTAGAAACCACAATTTCTCCCATATTACAGCCAATAGAAAGCCCAGTGGCTTCCTTCTACTAAGCCTAAATATTAGAAGTATATCCAACAAAGTCCATGAACTCCATGCCACCATAGACTTGTACTCCCCAGATATAGTCATCCTGACAGAAACCTGGCTAAAACCTCACATTACCAGTGAGCAAATACTCCCTACAGGTTACGGCATACTAAGAGTAGACCGGCTAAACAAAAAAGGAGGTGGTGTAGCTATAATATTTAAACAGCATCTAAACATCCAGATCTTAAAATCATCAGCTCCACAAATAGGCAATGAAGAAATAATATATACCAACCTCAAAATTAACCAAAACAAAACCATCAACATAATTGGATGCTACTTCCCACCTGGCCAAAACATCCCTCCACTAGAAAAAGTACAGTTTTGTACCTACCATAAATGTAGATGTCCGAGAGGTATGCATCTGCAGTCCTTACAAATGGGTTGTCCTGGCCTCAGGCAGCCCTTCGGTCGGCCGGATTCCAAAGTCTGGGTCTGGCCTCGGCTGATGTCGCACTTCACCCGACGTCATAGCTGCAGTTCAGCGGGTATAAAGGCATCAGCCGACGCCATTTTCCTCAGTGTTTCTTGCCCCAGATGCCAGGTGCCCTCTAGGAAGGCTAAATTTGGATAAATGCAAATGTTTCCAAACAATAGAGAGCAAATATAAATAAACATGTATATACATATATACAAACAAATACACCATAATAGATTCCCCCAGTTAGCTACAAGATGGGCAAATACCCTAGGAGTACCACAGAGGGGAAGGAGGGTGGGTAATCCTGACTGCAGATGCATACCTCTCGGACATCTACATTTATGGTAGGTACAAAACTGTACTATGTCCTTCAAGGATGCATCTGCAGTCCTTACAAATGGGTAGAATACCATAGCCAAGCTGGGGGAGGAGGCACTAAGGAGGCACTAAGAGTTTATGGTGTAGTTAAGATCCCTTGCAAAACAGCAGTGGCAAAACCTGCTCGGGATCTGGAGTATAAAGGCAGATTATAATGCTTGGCAAATGTATGCACAGAGCTCCAAGTAGCAGCCTCTAAAATGTCTTTGGTAGCCACTCCTCGTAAGAAAGCTGTAGTAGTGGCTGTAGCCCTTGTGGAATGAGGTCTGATGTTTTCTGGAGTTGCCTTTCCATGAAAAGAGTAACAAAATCTAATGCAATTTCCTATCCATTTTGAGATAGTTTGTTTTGAAATTGCTTTTCCTTCCATTCCTGTTGCATATGCTACCAGAAGCTGGTCAGTTTTTCTATAGTTCTTGGTTCTGTCCAGGTAGTAGCACAATTGTCTGTGTACATCCAAGGTATGCAGCAATCTTTCCCCCTGTTCTGTGGGTTGGGGAAGAATGTTGGTAGGTGTATTGCTTGGTTTAAAGATACCCTGGAGAACACTTTTGGCATAAAGGTAGGATTAGTTCTCATGGACACTCTATCCTGATGGAAGATAAGGAAGGGCTGTACTGCCATTAATGCCTGTAATTCAGAAACCCTTCTAGCTGAAGTGATTGCAAGCAGGAATGCAGCCTTCCAAGATAAGTACTGTAATTCTGCTGTTGCTGCTGGTTCAAAAGTGGGGAGTGTCAACTTTTCTAACATAAAGTTCAAGTCCCATGTAGGCAATGGTGGTTTCATTGGTGGTTTTACATTTTTAATTCCTCTGAGAAATTGTCTGAGTAGAGGTTGAGAAAAGACTGGAGGATCCATGTTGTATTCTGCTGAAATTGCTGATGCATGAATCTTAATGGAGGAGTAAGACAGACCATTGTGGAAAAGCTCTGCTAAATATTCCAGGATGATAGCTATGTTTGCCAATGATGCATCTACTCCTTTTGTTGCACTCCAAATGAGATATCTTTTCCATTTTGCTGAATAAGTTTTTCTTGTTGAGGGTCTGCGAGCCACCAAGATAATGTCTCTAACCCTTTGAGATAAATTTGGGTTATTTTTCCTTATGTAATGTTCCAAGCAGCTAGCTGCAGAGTTTTCAAGTTTGGATGCAGGATTTTGAAGTTGTTCTGCGTTAGCAGTAGAGGTATTAGGGGTAGAGGTCATGCGTGTTCCCGGGACATACTCCTCAGTAGCGGGTACCAATATTGCCTCGGCCAATCTGGAGCTATCAAGATGATCCTCGGGTGATCTTCTTTGATCTTCAGTAGCACTTTGTGCATCAAAGGAAGAGGTGGGAATGCATATGCTGTCAGGTTTTCCCAACTGAAGGATAGGGAGTCCACCTTCCAAGCAAGTGGGTGGTATGTCCTTGTGCAGAATTTTTTCAATTGGTGGTTGTGTGGGGATGCGAACAGGTCTATTTCTGGCAGTCCCCATTTCCTTGTAATGGTTTTGAAGATGTCTGGATGCAGCATCCATTCGTGGGCATCCGTGGTGGTTCTGCTTAAGATGTCTGCTAGTATATTTTCTTTTCCTGGCACGAATATGGCTTGGGGCTGAATGTTGAGGCTCAGGGCCACATTCCAGAGGTCCATTGCCATCCGGCATAGAGGATATGAATGTGTGCCTCCCTGTTTGTTGATATACCACATAACTGTGGTGTTGTCCGTCCTTATCAGCAAATGACCCTGTTGAAGAAATGGTCTGAATGTCTGAATTGCCTGTTTTACTGCCAGCATCTCTTTTTGATTTATGTGTAGGTTCATCTGGTCTTGAGTCCATAAGCCTTGTATACACTTGTCCACCATGTGTGCCCCCCATCCGAGGTCTGAGGCGTCCGTGGTGATAGTCTGGTTTGGGTGAGGCCTGTGGAAGGGCAGTCCTTTGTTCAATTGGCAGGCCTGGGCCCACCACTGGAATCCTTGCTTCAGGCATGGAATTATTGGAATTTGGGTCTCTAGGCTGTGCTTGTGCTGAGACCATAAATTCCTCAGGTACCATTGTAACTTCCTCATATGTAGTCTGGCATGTGGAATTATTATGCAGGATACCATGTAACCCAGGGCTTGTAGGATTTTCCTTGCTGTAAGCTGGTTCTGTGTTGTTAATGCCATGAAACAGAGGGGTAGCTGCTTCTGTTTTTCTGCTGTGAGGAATGCCAATCTGGTTTGATGTGTCCAGTTCTGCACCCAGGAAGGTTATCCTTTGGGATGGTATCAGCCTTGACTTTTTTGTGTTGACTGTGTATCCCAGGGCTTGCAGCAGGTGAATAACCTTTTCAAAATCTTTTGTTAATTTGTCTTTGCTGTCCGCTTGTAACAGGCAGTCGTCCAGGTATGGATAAATTTGAATTCCCTGAAGCCTGCAATGAGCAATTACTGATGCCAGGCATTTCGTGAATACTCTGGGCGCAGTAGATAAGCCAAAAGGCAATGCTGAGAATTGATAATGCTCTGATCCTGCAAGAAATCTGAGGTATCTTCTGCAATTTGGTCGTATGGGGACGTGCAGGTATGCCTCCTTGAGATCCAGAGTCACCAGCTAAGACTCCTTGCCCAGCATGGGAAGAAGCTGCTGTAGGGTCAACATTTTGAATTTTGGAACAATGAGATATGTGTTTAGAGCGGACAGGTCGAGGATAGGTCTCCATTGGTTTTCCTTTCTTGGTACTAGGAAAAGCCTTGAATAAAATCCTTGTCCTTGTTCCATAGTCGGTACCTTTTCTATAGCTCTCATCCTTAGTAAGTGGTCTATTTGCTGTAGAGCGTTTGTCCTTTGGTTTGGAGGAAGGTTTGGCATTCCTCTCTTCCTTGGAAGAGTATGGAAGTGAAACCTGTAGCCTTTGTCTATTGTCTGTAAAATCCATTTGTCTCCTGTAATGTAATGCCAATTTACTGAAAATAAGGCTAATTTTCCGCCTAAGGGTGCTGCCAGTTGTTCCCTGGTAGGCAGTTGCAGAGCCAAGTCACTGTGATTGTCCTGTAGAAGTGGTAGTGGCTGGATCTGTGGCAGTAGTTCTCTGGCTGTTAGGCTGCCACTGACGTCCCCTGTAGGCACCTCTGGACTGACCTCTGCCTCTAGGGCCTATTTCTGCCTCTCTGTGCTCTGGCTGGAAAGGACCAATTCTTGGAAGGCCAGTTCCTACTGAACCTCGGAGGCTGGACCTGTAAGAATTCCTTGACTGTCTGGACAGATTTAGCATTTTCTTCCACCTTCTTCAACACTTGTTGTGCAGGGGAAGCAAACAAACTGTGCTTTTCCATGGGAGCATCTAGAAGCTTTGACTTTACATGGTCTGGTAAGGATTGCTCTTTTAACCATGCATGCCTTCTGATCACTGTACCAGTCATAGCTGATCTAAAGGAAGCCTCCAGTGCATCATAGCCGCATTTTAAGGAATGATTACTGACCTGCTGAGTGTTATGCACCAAATCCTGAAGGGACTTACGGTCTAACGGTTCAGGCGAGGACAGTTTTTTAGTGAGCTGATCCAACAGGAATTCCTGATACTGAATCATGTGGAATTGACAGTTTAAAGCCCTAGCCGAAAGAGTAGCAGAAGTATAAACTTTTTTACCCCATCTCTCCAATGCCCTAGATTCTCTTTCAGAGGGGAGGGGGTTTTTGGCAGAGGCAGCTGTTACAGCTTTTGGGCCCCGTGAAATAGTCTCTGGATCTGCAATAGGAGCCTTATACAAATGATGTGTGTCCGGAACCCTGTAGTATCTGTCGGGCTTAGCAGGGGCCGGAGGCAGAGAGTCAGGGGCAGTACAAGCATCAGTAAATGCATCATCCACAACTGTAAGTACTGGTGGAATAGCTAAAGGCCTATGCTGTGGTAAATGTAAAAAGGTCCTAAGCCTTTTCCTGGAGTCTGAAAAATCCTGGCCCTGCCATTGAAATTGTTCCCTCATAGCATGCAAGGTTTCCCCAAAAGAAAATTCCTCAGGAGGAGAGGCAGAAGGTATGGAATCCTCTGCATCAGAGTCCTCATATGGAGAATCCTTCTGGAGGATCTGTATGTTCTGAATCATCAGAGGAATAATCTGAAGAAACTGGCTCAGGGGGCTCTGCTCTAAGCCTCTTCTCTGGAGGTGGGTGAGAGGCCCTGTCAGGGTGAGACTGGGTTCCCCTGATCAAAGAAATGAGATCCTCTGCTAGACTAAGCATTTGAGTACTAGAGCTAGGCCGGTGAGAGGGGGCTTTAGCAGGCACGGCCTTTGAAGATTTAGCTGCTTTAGCCCTGGCAAAAGCCTTAATTGACATGGATGCAGGGGGCCTAGCAGCTCCACGTGCAGGAGTAGATACATCTAAGGGGATAGTATCTGATAAATCCTGAGAAACTGTAAGAGCAGGTGGAATTTCAGTAGCAGATTCAGTCATGCTGGAAGAGGCCTCGGTAGAAGGAGGCATGCTTTCGGCCGAAGGAAGAACCGCGGACTCGGCTTCAGCCGAAACAGACGCCATGTTGGCTTAGCCACGGTTTCGGACGAAACCGCGGACCGCGAGTGTCGGTCCTTTTCCTTACGCTTTTTAGCTAAATGTGAAGTCGGAGTCTCCGACGGCATGATATAAGCAAAAGCAGTGCCGAAAAACTCCTCTGCAAACTCCGACCGATGTCTAAGTGTTCGTCGGTTGAAGGAAGCACAGGCTAGACAAGCTGCTACGTCGTGGTCTGGGCCTAAACAAGGTAGGCAGTAAGAGTGGAAATCTTTATGAGGTATTTGTTTCCCACAAGTTAAACAGTTATTCACTTTTTCTGACATCGGCTGAGGCAAGAAAGAGTCCCCAATGGGGTACTTAGCTTTTTAGAAGTCTTCGGTAGTAGTAATCTCTGGTTCTGACCGACCGGCACTTGCGAACAGCTTCTGCTTCGGGCGCCACGCGGCAAGAAAGACTGAGGAAAATGGCGTCGGCTGATGCCTTTATACCCGCTGAACTGCGACATCAGCCGAGGCCAGACCCAGACTTTGGAATCCGGCCGACCGAAGGGCTGCCTGAGGCCAGGACAACCCATTTGTAAGGACTGCAGATGCATCCTTGAAGGACATCCTCCTCAGCTGGTCTACCCACCATCTCCCCCAAGAAACTATCATCTTAGGTGATTTCAATATTGACTGGCAATCCTGTTCTGGCAACAATCCAACCCATCATGTACACCTTCATGGCTTCACCCAACTCGTTCAGTCACCAACAAGGATAAATAAAAACTCCAGCAAGCACACTACCCTGGATTGGATACTAGTCAGTAAGAACCCCCAGTCATATATAACAGGCTACTTATCAGATAGCCTCAGTGATCACTCCCCAACATTCCTACTCAAAAAATACCTCTACCAAGCTAAACCTGTCATCTATCGTCAAATACGTAAAAAATAAACTTTAACCCACTCACATTCATCTCATCCCTCAAAGAATGCAACTGGCATGCTCTAAAGTACCTCAGTCTAGATGACGCAGTTGAATTTTTTAATACTACCTTCCTGAACATCCTTAATTACCATGCCCCCATAAGATTTTCCAGAACCAAAGCACAACCCTCCCCATGGCTACAGAAAACCACTAAGTCAGAAATGAAAAACAGGGATAAAGCCTGGGAGCACTGGTGCAAAACCAAAACCCCCGCAGCTAGACAGAAATTCCTAGTACTATGCAATAGAGTCAAAAAGCTAATAAAACAGGACAAATTCCTATACTACCAGTCTGCCCTAGATTCCTCACAACACAGCCCCAAACAATTCTGGTCCTCCATAAACTCCATCCTCCACCCAGGTAAAGTCAGTACCCCTCCTCCTAACATCCCTCACTCCTCAGAAAATATTGCTACCTCATTCAACACACACACTTCACCCAAACCATACTATCACTAGCTAAACAACACAACCCCCCCTCTCCTCCAACCCACACCTTCAACTAGTAATCTCCCCACTGCCTTCTCTTTTTCTCCTGTACCTACCTCCAACATAAAAAAAACTCTTAACTAAACTTAAACCCACCAAATTAGCAGCAGACACCTTCCCAAGTGAATACCTACAAATCGCAGCTGATGCTCTGGCCTACCACCCAGTATCCATCTTGATTAACCAATCTCTGTCAGAAAGTTACGTTCCCACATTGTGGAAAGTCTCACATATAATTCCCCTCTACAAAGGCGGACCCTCTGCAGAACTAACCAATTACCGCCCCATAGCTATTCTCTCTCCACTCTCCAAAATACTAGAGAGATGCATACATACACACTCAGGTCTCACACTACCTCCTTACTAACACCCTCCTTTCCAGTACTCAGCATGGTTTCCGACCAAACCATAGCACCACCACTGCCTTACTCTCCTTTACTAACACTATCCTTCAGCATAAAAACAATGGCTATCTCTCCTCTGCTACTTTCCTAGACCTATCTAAAGCATTTGACATGGTCCCACACAAACAACTTATCTCTGTCCTCAATGACCTATCCTTCTCACAATCAGTCACCAACTGGTTTTAGAGTTACCTGTCTGACCGCCAACAATCCGTTGTATGGCAGAATGACATATCTCCCCAACTACCTGTCTCCATAGGGGTTCCCCAAGGATCCATCCCTGGACCCCTACTTTTCTCTGTTTACACCAATAATCTAGCCTCTGCCACCAAACATGACACACTCATCCAATATGCAGATGACTCGATCATCATCTGCTCAACCCAGTCCCTACCCAAACTGCAAAATGTCACACAGGAAGCCTTTTTCTCTGTTGAAACATGGCTATCCGATGCCCAATTAATACTCAGCCCAAACAAAACTAAACTGCTCATCTTCCAACCCGCCAAACATACTCAAAACAACTCTCACTTTAACATCACAGCAAAAGACAACACCACTATATACCCAACTGAACACACCAAATTGCTAGGAGTGGAAATAGACAATAAACTAAAATATGACATTCACATATCCATGACCATAAAAAAGTCCACAAAAAACTAGGAGCATTATAAAGAAATAAACAATTTCTCACCAAAGCAGCAAAGATTTCAAAAGCAAATTCCCACCTTATCTCCACCCTACTTTATGCCTCTCCAGTATATACCAACCTAAGGCAATGTGATCTAAACAAGCTAGAGACCTGCTACAACAAAATCGCCAAATTCGCCACAGGGGCATCCTACTGTAGTCACCACTGTCTCTCACTTGCTGAACTGGGCTGGCTTGAACTCCCTCACCTCCTTCAGTGGTATCAACTCTCACTCGCCCACAAACTAGTAAACCATCCACTAAATGTCCCATCCCTCCAGAATCTACTCCAACCCTATCGCACCACCAGACCACTAAGATCCAGCAACAAAAATCACTTGCAGATCACTAAAGCCAATAACTCTGCTGGTGAAGCACTATTCTCTTGCGCCATAGCCAAATTATGGAACTCACTCCCACCCACAATTACCTCCATACCATCATGCACCAACTTCAAAACTTTATTAAAAGCGCACCTAAAAACATGCTGGCTATGCCCTTGCAACTCCCACTCTAATATCATCCACCCCATCCAACTACTACCTTTCTTTCCACTCCACTAACTACCTTGTTTATAGCAAGCTCAGATGCTCATAAGCCTAGTACTTATTATACAGCAGGAACGTCTCATTGTTACATTTGTTAATACCCATTATGTACTTCACAGATAAAGATTCTAGTTGTCTACTGATGTACTATGTTCTTCATCTGTAAATATGTTGCAAGTAATTTCTATGTTAAATTGTTAATCGCTATGTAATCCAATGTAACTACTGTCTGTTTATTTTACTGTGGAGCTTTTCTCCCCGGGCCTCCGCTGAAAATGGACCCACGTCCAGTCGGACACTCCCGGTCAACAAATTTAAATAAATAAATAAAAATAATAAATTTTCTGGCTTCAAAGAATGAAACAAAAAGCTGGTCTGACTTTCTGAAGTCTTTTGTTCTGTCCAGAGAATATCTAAGCTGTCTGTGAATATCAAGTTTGTGCAGCATGTATTCTAAATTGTTGGTATGGTTGGGGAAAAAATGGGCAACGCAATAACTTGATTTATGTTTGTCTCAGAACATACTTTAGGCAAAAAAGAAGGGCTAGTCCTAAGGGATACTCCGTCAGGATGAAAAATCATATAGGGAGGCTTACACTGACCCTTCTGACATTGCCAACATCTTGGCTGACGGGTTCAGTGCAAATTTCTCCTCCCCCTCACCACCTACAGGGCCTATTACCATTCTAGCGGATTCTGCAAGTCCAATTATTACTGATACGTTGGTTAACTAGGCTCTATCTAAAGCTAAAAACACTGCCTCCATGGGGCCAGATGGTGTCCCAGGCTGTGTCATACGCAAGCTCCAAAAGGAATTAACCCCGCATCTTAATACCCTGTTTAGTCTCAGCCTCTCCACAGGATATGTGCCCATAGAATGGCGCACGGCAATGGTGGTCCCGCTACACAAGGGTGGGGCCACAACTGACCCTGGGAACTACCGACCAATAAGCCTGACCAGCCTGATCTGTAAGGCGATGGAGCGAATCATTATGGAACTCATAAATGGAGAGATTGGGAACCTCCAGTCGCTGGACCCCACACAGTTCGGCTTCAAGGGCAGATCATGCCTCCTGAACCTGGTGGATTTCTTTGAGACAGTTACTCAGGGTATAGACAAGGGAAAGGAGGTACACACAGCTTACCTTGACCCTGCTAAAGCATTTGACACCATTCCCCATTCAGATATTATTGATAAGCTCACCAGCCTGGACATAAACCCTTACTTCACAAGATGGATCGCAAACTGGCTCTCAGACAGATCCCATAAAGTAAGAGTAGCGGGATCTATGTCCGAATCCAGACCAGTAACGAGTGGTGTGCCTCAGGGCTTTGTCCTGGGGCCCCTTCAGTTTGGCATATACTTCTCAGAAGTACAGGCAAGCACGGAAGGGCTATGGCTGACTAAGTTTGCGGACTGCAAACCGGGTGCTATAATAGAGTCTCCGGCCGACGTGGAGATCCTCCAGAAGGGCCTAAATGAGACTGATGCATGGTGTCAAAGCCATGGTTTCAAGCTAAATGCAAAAAAATGTGTAGTAATCCCCTTTGGAAAAAACACAGTAACCGCAAACTACAACATAGGAGGTAATCCCCTGAAATCTGAAGAAATAAGGGATCTAGGGACCCAAGTAGATAGTCAGCTTTCCTTTGATAACCATATTGCCAAAGTGGTTAGAAAATCCTTCTATGTGACCCGTCTGATCACGAAAGGGTTCGCATCAAGATCTAAGGATGTAATGGTGCCCCTCTACTCTTCCCTCATCAGACCCATTATTGAGTATAATGCATCAATTGGAATGTACCTGGCTAGACATCTCCAGCAGCTGGAGAGACCACAAAGGTACCTAACCAAGAGGATTACTGGCCTCAAACAGTTGCCCTATGCAGCACGATTGAAAAAGCTAAGACTGTTTTCTGTTGCATACCGCATTCTCAGAGGCGATCTCTGTCTAACGTACAGAGCCATGTCCAACCCAGAATTGTTGAATATGCTCCATCTTAGCAAAACCAAATCTACTCGAGCTACACGCTTGTAGGGATAATAAACCGCAACACAACAATGAATATAACATGCTGGAGGGATAGATTCCCTTCGCAGAGACTTCCCTTACTATGGAACAGGGTCCCGATCTACATAAGACAGAGCCCCTCACTATCACTCTTCGAGTGAAACCTTGATGAGCGGATGGGTAACAGAAAGTTCACACTGGGGATCACACCAACAGCACTACTAGATAGGGGCCAAGGGTACTAGCTGCTAGTACAAGGGTCTAGAGAACTACTAAAGGGGTGGTGAATACCACAACGTGGCTGGGCTAATATATGCCTTCGGGTAGATAGCCCAGTACCAACTTATGATAGATAATTCCTGAAGCTCTGACACTCTGCGGGCAGAAGTAATGGCCACTAGAAAAATAGTTTTCCATGACAGAAACTTGAGCTCACAAGAAGATGCTGATTCGAAGGGAGAAAGAATAATACGGGAAAGCATGAAATTCAAGCTCCAGGGAGAATAAGGAGTCCTCACTGGAGGTCTCATATGAAAAGTACCTTTGAGGAAGGCCTTGGATAACTGGTGTTGCATAATATTCAGTCCATCAATACCTAGATGGAAATTAGACATAGCTGTTAACTAGACCCTAATGGTAGCAGCTGCAGCTCCTTTGTGAAAAATATCAGTCAAGAATTCTAGAATAGATGACAATGGAGCTTGGTAAGGATCAAGGTTTTTGTTAGAAGCCCAAATGGAAAATCTTTTCCACTTACTACGATACAATTTTCTGGTGGAAGTTTTGTGGGAAGCCAACAAAATTTGACTTGTGTCATCTGAAAGATTATGAATCCTGGCTATACGGGGAACTGGAGCAGCCAAGTAGTTAGCTTCAGTGACTGCAAGGAAAGATGGAAGTCCCTTGATGGGTGTGTCAGAAGGTCTGGAACTTGGTCCAGGGTCCATGGAGATGATGGTAAAGAAATGGAAACCAAATCTGCAGAGGCCAATGAGGGGCTATAAGAATGGCAGTCCTTCCCAGCGACTTCGCTTTCTGTAAAAATGTGGGTATCAGCAGAACTGGTGGAAATGCACAGAGGAGACCTGGGGGCCAATCGTGTACGAGTGCATCCCTCAGGGGTTCTCCCGGGGGGGGGGTCAGGGCAAAGTAGCTTCTGCATTTGGTGTTGATGTGGCTGGCAAAAAGATTGCAGCAAGGCTGGCCCCAATTGCGGAAAATCCTGTCTGCAATCTCCTGTTTGAGGGACCACTCGTGTGGCAACAATATTACCCTGCTCAGCTTGTCCGCTACCATGTTGGATCTCCCCGGGACGTGCATTGCCAACAGAAAGCGCTGGGATGACACAGCCCACTGCCAAACTCTGAGGGCTTCTTGGCAAAGGGGTTAAGACTTGGTCCCGCCCTGTTTGTTCAAATAACAGACCACTGACATGTTGTCTGTCTGTATGGCAAATGTCCCTAGAGGGCGAGAGTCCTGAAAGTACTGCAACGCCAGAAGTACTGCTCTCATCTCTAGGACATTGATATGCAAATGTGACTCTTGATCTGTCCATGTGCCTTGGGCATTCTTTCCCTGAAAATGCCTCCCCACCCACCCACCCAATCAGGGAAGCGTCCGTGGTCACAGTGGCTACTGGAGAGAGAAGTACAAAGGGGCGTCCTATTGTGACACGTAGAGACGTCAACCACCACTGAAGATCCCTCTTGCAAGAGTTTGTAATCAGAATCATATGGTTCATTGGCAACTCATGGTAAGACTACTGAGTGAACAGGAGCCATTGAAGAATCCGCATATGCATTCTCGCCAATGGAATGGCTAAAATTGCTGCCGCCATCAAACCTAGTACTTCCAAGACCTCTGCAGCTGGAGCACTGTTCTTTGAAACCAGTGATGTGATGTGTTGGCGAGGAATTGATACCCTTTCGACTGGAAGACTAGAGTGGTGGTTGAAGTGTCTTAACTCTGCCCCTAAAAAGACGATATGCTGCGATGGCGACAAGGCAGACTTTTCAAAGTTGACCGTAATGCCTAAGTGGTTGCAGAGTGTCAGAGTCGATTCTGTTGCCTGAATCAGTTGATGCCTGGTAGTGAAGGTGAGGAGCTAATCATCTAGGTATGGGCACACCTGGAATACTAGATGCCTCAGGTGAGCCATTACCACTGCCATACATTTGGTAAACACTCTGGGGGCTGTAGTGAGATCAAAGGGCGGGGCTCGAAACTGGTAGTGACTGGCTCCCAGCCGGAAATGCAGATGATCCCTGGATGGTCTGGTCATTTTTATGTGGTAGTACACATCCTTGAGATCGGTAGAGCACATCCAATTGTCCTTCCCTAAAAAGGGGAGTATGGGCTGAAGCATGACCATCCGAAACTTCTCTTTTTTTTTTACAAACTGGTTCAGTCTGCTGAGGTCCCAAATGGGTCTCCAGTCCCCTGTTTTTTTTCGAACCAAAAAGAATCCTGAGTAAGTTCCGAATCCTGTTTGGTCTGCTGGGACTGGTTGGATGACTCTTTTTTCTAGCAACTTGCGGACCTCTATGGTTGCTTGTTCCCTGTAACTGGGTGGAACGTCCGGGAATCTCTTGACAGGAATGGGTGGAGCGGAGAAAAGTATGAAATACCATTTGGAAATGATGCTTTGTACCCATCTGTCATTTGTGATATCTAACCAGGCTTCTGGGTACAAAGACAAGCAACCCCCGACCGCGTCCAGAGCAGGACAGTCGGGCTTCCTCTCAGGAGCGCTGATAGGGTTGGCCAGAGAAATGATCTCTGTCACCCTGGTGTTGTGGACCCCCTCTGCCGCGAGGGCGGTGTCTTCCATTATTACCCCCTCCTCTGCCCCTGGAGCACAGTTCTCCACGTGTGTCCTGAAGTAGGGGTGGAAAAACGGACTCAGATGGCAGACAAAGTCTTTTCCTCCTGTTCACACCTGGTCACGGTTTCCTTTACCTTTGGCCCAAACAAGGATAAGCCGTCAAACGGGGTGTTTACAAATGAAGACTTGAAAGGCTCCACAAAGGAACAGAGGTGCATCCAGGCAAGCCTGCGAAGAGCAATCCCTGTACCTGCAGCCCTACTCGAACCATCAGCCACATATGATATGATATGAGGAGTACAGATGAGTTCACAATGGAATTAAGGGTAGCAAGCTGGGCCAAAACTTTGTCAGAGATGCCTGCAGCTACAGAACCCTGAAGAGAATCTCCCAGCTCCTTAAGGAGATCTCTTTGCAGTCTCGTAAAATGGATCAGATAGTTCAGTGATCGCAGATAAGTCGCTGAACTAAACATGCGTTTCCCATATCTATCCGTGATCCTGGACTCTCTGTTAGGAGGATGGATACACGCAGAAGTTTCCGACAATTCCTTCTTTGTGGCCGTCGCCACCACCATGGCATCAACAGGAACTCCTTTGGACAGAAAGGATTTATCGACAGGGGCAGAAATAAATTTATTAGGCCTCCAAGGGACAGGCTCCATGGACTCCGGTGACTCCCATGCCCTACGAGAGACCAATTGCATAAGCTCATCATAGGATGGAGACACCAAGGAGGTGGAAGGTTGAGACCAAAAAGCCTTCAGAAGAACCGACTCGTCCTCAGTAGAGCTTTTGGACTGCCAATCACCCTCTGCCTAAGGATCTCAAGTATCTCCACAAGGGAGAGATCCTCAGAGGGAGATCGAGGGGACCCTCCTAACTCCTCCAAGTCGGTGTCAGATGTCAAGGACTCCTGTGGGGAGTCCAAGTGCCTCCTCTTGCACAGTCTCTTTCTGGGTACTTTCTCAGTGGGGACTTCTGGGGAAGTCTCAGAAGAGCAGGGAGCGCCCCAGTGGGGCTACCTGAGGCTCTAGGTCTCTACCCTTGGATGACCGATGGTAGCAGAAGCAGCACTTTAAGGGAAGAAGAGGGCAAACCTGAAGATGAGGAAGTCTTTGGAGACAACACTCGCCTCATGGCTTCGAAAGCACCACTGCTCCGATGAAGTCAACGGACCCTAAAGGGACCGCGATCCCCTCCCACACCGATGCCGTAGGCTCCGAGCCTGAGGTAGGAGCCGAGCTCACCCGAGAGGTAGAGTTGGCACCGACAAATCAGTGTGACTATCATCCCCGGATCCGACAGGAGAGCGCCGGCTCCTAGAGTCCCCAGTCGGCACAGAAGACGTCCAAGCAGATGGAGCCGACGATACTGGAACAGCCGTTGGCTCCAAAGGTTCTACAATCATCAAGTAGGCCTCCTCCAGCTCTGAAGGACTGGTACGGCTTGGAGGAGGAGTAGTCAATTCAGGAAGTGTGCTCTTCTGTTCCGACGCCCGGGTCGAAGCCGACAACAATTTAGCTAGGCCTGGTGCCGTTAATAGCTTCTGTACCAGTCGATCCATGTCCGAATCAGAAAGGCTAACAGATGACCTGGAAGAAAGCACCAATGGTGCCGACTGGAGAAGTGGAGAAGAGGGAGTCTTGGAGACCGGTTCCAAGCCAGAATCCTGCCTCCGAAAAGAACAAACTGTCTGCTCCGAAGGCTGTGGAGCTGAAGTCACAGTATATTCCACTTTTTTTATTTTTTTGATTTAGACTCGGAGGAAGATTTTGAAGATGTGCTGGCCCCATCCTGGTCGGACAAAGCTTCTACAAAGGGGTGCTGTGCTAAAGGATACCTCGATCTAGGAGTTTCCGCTTCCTCTCAGCCAGCACCCTAGTAGAAAAGGAGTGGCAGATACTGCAGGACTCCTGAAGGTGCACCTCACCCAAGAAATAAACGTACTAAACATGTGCATCTGTTATAGACATTTTTTGTCCGCAGTCTGGACATTTTTTAAAGCCAGACTTCGGATGTTTCTCCTTATCTTCAGACATAATTAGAAAAATAACAACTATAAGAACTATCAACTACTTTGACAAACAAATCCCAAAGAGGCCACTCTAAAAATAATACAATATAGGAAAATATTATACACTCCTAACTAGTCTAAACTACTGAGGCCAAGAAGCAAAAAGTCACAAATAGCGTGGCAAAGCTATAAAAGGGAAAGGGGAACACTTCTAAATAGTCTAACTATATCTAAGATATATATATATATATATATATATATATATGCACACACACACACACACACACACACACACACACACACACACACATACATATAGGACAAAATGAAGAAAAACTTGCGAATGTGTAGAAAATCCCACAAAAAGTCTCGAGCAATGCTGGAAACCAAGAGAGGCTGAAGGAATGGGCTCTTCCACATCAGAGTCTTCGTAAGGAGAATAAGAAGCCTCAGGAGGGTCTGTGTGTTCTGAGTCATCAGAGGAATCATCAGTGGATACTGGTTCAGGGGGCTCTGCTCTAGGTCTCTTTTCTGGAGGTGGGAGAGAGGACCTGTCTGGATGAGGCTGGGATCCACGAATTAAAGAAATTAGATCCTCAGCCAAAGAAAGCATATGAGAGCTAGTGCTGGGCCTGTGCGAGGGGGGTTTGGCAGGCATAGTTTTTGAAGCTTTGGCTGCTTTAGCCCTGGCAAAGGCCTTAATAGACATGGCTGCAGGAGGCCTAGCAGCTCCACGTGCAGGGGTTGAATTATCCAGGGGAATTGTGTCTGATAATTCCTGAGAAACCGCAACAGAAGGTTGGATTTCAGAAGCCGATTCTACCAGGTTAGAGGAGGCCTCGGTAGAAGGCATGGTTTCGGCTGAAGAAAGAACCGCTTGCTCGGTTTCGGCCGAAACCGAGACACTCGCGGTTTGCTTACTCGCGGTTTCGGCCGAAACCGCGGACCGCGAGTGTCGGTCCTTTTCTTTCCGTTTTTTGGAAATTTGCGTTGTCGGAGGATCCGACGGCATAATATAGGCAAAATCAGAGCCGAAAATCTGTTCAGCAAACTCCGACCGACGTCTAAGCGTCCGTCGGTTAAAAGAAGCACAGGCTAGACAAGCTGCTACGTCGTGGTCTGGGCCTAAACAATGTATACAGTAGGAGTGGAAATCTTTATGAGGTATTTGTTTTCCACAAGATAAACAGTTATTCACTTTCTCTGACATCGGCTGAGGCAAGAAAGAGTCCCCAACGGGGTACTTAGCTTTTAGAAGTCTTCAAGTAGTATTCGTAGTAGTAATCTCTGGATCTGACCGACCGGCACTTGCGAACAGCTTCTGCTTCGGGCGCCACGCGGCAAGAAAGACTGAGGAAAATGGCGTCGGCTGATGCCTTTATACCCGAAAAACTGCAGCGATGACGTCGGGTGAAGTGCGACACCAGCCGAAGCCGGACCCAGACTTTGGAATCCGGCCGACCGAAGGGCTGCCTGACGACAGGACAACCCATTTGTAAGGACTGCAGATGCATCCTTGAAGGACATCCAAGAGATCAGTGTCGCGACAAACTAGATCTGAGGTAATTCCAGCAATGCATCATTGGATAAGGGGCTTGGTCTCCAGCTACCGGTAATCTTTGAGCTTTGCTAAACGGCCGTGTCGGAGCCAAGGATCGGCTCCGAACCCATCAGCCAAGAATGAATGGCGAGACTGAACAACTTCACATTAATGCATGTTTTGGCATTCAACTTTGGTCCATGATTTATTACCAGTTATTTATTTGGGACAAACCTTTCTGCAGGATGGCTAAGTCATCTGGGGGTTCAATGACTGCTCCAAACTTACAGACATCTGTAAACAGTCAGCCAGAACTCTTTGATACTGGTTTTTATTTTACAAGAAGTAGATGCCAAACAGGTAAAGTCCCAGCACAGAACCCTGAAGTACCTCACTGGTGACTGGTCTCTTTGTAGAAGTAACTTCCGCTACTTTGATTTCCTGTGTCCCATCTGTAACTCAGCTGGCAATCCAGCATAAGACACAGGGGGTTATTCCCAATTTATTTAGCTTTTCTACTATGCTTGAGTGGGAGACTGTTTCAAAGACGTTAGCCAGGTCAAGGTATGTAGTGTGTACTGTTGCACCTTCATCCATTGCTTTGGTGACCTTTTCAAAAAGTCCACCAGGTATAGCAAGCATGACCTGCCCTTAAATCCCAACACATGCTGGTCCAGTGTTTGGAGTTTCCCTCTGTCCTTACTGATTCATTCCATAAGTCTTTCAATGGCTTTGCATATGAAGTTGGTCACACTTCAAAGTCTGTAATTGCCTGGAGCTATGGAGGATTCTCCCTTAAACAGGAAAATGACTGTAGCTGTTCTCCATTTTCTTTTTACAAAATCGCTATACAGAATGAGTTTGAATAGTGCTGTTGAGGAGGTGGCTATATCATGCTTCATGCTATTTAAGATGCATCCATCAATTCAGTACTTTTAGCATTAGATAACACTTTTTGGACTGGTCTTGTGTGACAGCTGGAGGAGAGCCAGTTTCAGGTGCATCTTGAGGAGTAGGCAGAAGGGAGAGAGGGTAACATTAGAGCTGAATTTATTGGCTAGTAAATTTGCTATATCTTCAGCCTCAGTGTAGGAATCTTTCGCAATTAGCTCAGTGCATTGCTGCTTCGTGGTTTTGAGATTACAAGCATAACTAAAGGTCTTGCGACTGGCTTGCTTATGTAGCTATTTTCAAACTTGAAAAACAATGAAATATAGTCCAACACAGCAGCTGAGGTCCGGAAAAAGTTTAAAAATGTTTAATAAAATGGTACAACACAATACACGAGTTCTTTCGTCTCATAAAAGTGAGGCTTCATCAGATAACAAGTTACACAATTAATCCAGTATAAATACACTTCCTTGCAGTAATTAGAATGCATCATTAATTAATCACCACCATGCTAACCCCCAACTAAACTACCATCTCAAAAAATTAACCACACTTGATATTGGGGATGGCCGTGGTGGTGCAGCGGTTAGCGTTGTCGCCTCACAGCAAGAGGCTCTCCAGTTGGATCTTCGGCTGGGGTGTCTTCTGTGCAGAGTCTGCATGTCCTCCCTGTGGTCGTGTGGGTTTCCTCTGGGTGCTCCGGTTTCGTCCCACATCCCCAAAGATGTAAGTGGATTGGACACCCTAAAATTGTAATAGGCATGAATGCGCAAGTGTGTGTGCCTTCCATAGAAGGTTGGCTGCCGGGCTGGCAACTCGACACTGAAACTCCACTGCCAATCATGAGTGGACAAGGTGATCCACTGTAGCGACCCTTAACCAGGAAAAGCCGAGATACAGAGATAGATTAAAAAGTGTTTGGTTAAACTTAACATCATCAAACCATTATCAGCTTTAGTATAAAATTGATATCTATGATAGAGTTTTTAAGGTGCACACATTTCATTTAATATGCCAACAGACATCTGTATTAATTTTATTGTACTTGTATATTTTTTATTTCTATATCACAACTGATAATGGTTTCATGACATTTAACTTTAACCAGACATTTTTAATCAATACCAAGGGTGGTTAATCATTTTTTGAGATGGGAGTTTATTTAGGGGTTAACATGGTGGTGATTAATGACGTACTCTAATTACCACAAGGAAGAGTACTTATAGAATTAATTGTATAACTTATCTGATGAAGTCTCTCTTTTATGAGATGAAAGCACTCATGTATTGTGTTGTACCATTTTATTAAACTTTTTAAACTTTTTCCGTTCCTCGGCTGCTTAGTGGACTACATTTCATTGTTTTTCTGGATTTTCGGCATTGGTTCCTGTTGTTTTCAAACTTGGCTTTGGTGGAATTTATTAATATCTTGAGTTTGTTTATTTCAGTGATGCAGGCTCTATCATGCTGGGAATTACTTTTTCTTTTGGTCAAAATTCTATTCCTTTTACTGTCAAGCCTGTTGATATTATGGTTCCACCATGTGGGTCTGTTTCTGGAGTTTGTCCTGTACATGCTCCTATGGGTTGCAGTTGTTTACATGCTGGTATAGTGTGGTGGTGTACATTTCAATGTATTCAGCAGAGTTAACTGGGTTCGGTGAGAATTTGAAGCTTGCCTATGCATCACTTAGGAGTAGGTAGTTTGTCTTAGAGAAATTTCTAAAGGTACCTTGGATGGAAGGGATTTCTAGTTTCAATTTTATTTGGAAAGAGAGAGCTTCAGACTTAACAAGTGAAGAAGATATGCAACAGATGGTGCAAGATCCCCCCACATTAGTAAGGGCAGGATCCAAGATGATGTTCTCCTTAGTAGGTAATCTGACTGATTTTGCTCCATGGTGTTTGTAATGACAAAATCCAGGAATCTTGGTGCTAAGTGCACTAGTTATGGTGTAGGTTTCCCAGTCTACATTTGGTTAGTTTAGATCACCTAGGAAAATGGTAGTGGGTTTAATATTGAGCAATTCTAGTTCTTACAGATAGGTACGGTGGCTTGCTTGGATCAGAGAGAGTTCTGTAGCTAACTAATATATGGTACAGGACTGTTCTGTTGCATATTTGGGCATGAAGATGCTCTAGTGCCTCATGCTGCTTTACCAGCCTCGATGAGAGTCTCTTCTGGATGTAGATTGAGACGCCACCTTTTTCTTCTGTACTGTAGCTAGCCAAGTTTTTCCCATGGCTTTCCTTATGAGGCTGATCATGGAACAAATCAATAAGGACATAAGGACTCTCCAAACACTCTACCAGTCTCAGTTTGGTTTCACAATCCTAATTGATATACTGGCAAGCTTCAAATCCTCACCAAACCCAGTTAACTCCTAGGCAGGATAAATCCCATACAGTTAAGGAGGAAGTGTTTACATTTGTTTGTTGTCAAAGTTAGATGAGGGAGCAGAGAGAAGAAAGACTGAAAAATCTGAGAGAGTCCCAGAATCATCTTACCTCTCTCATCACATTTTTTTGATAATCCCTGCATCAGATCTCTATCCAAGGAAGAATTCAAAATTTCATTTTTGACATCATTAGGGAAATTATCACAATGAAGCCAGGCAAATCTCCTTAACGGTGTACCAGTGGCAGCAGTCTTGGAAGTAGTACCTTCAGAGTCATAAACACATTTTAAATACTGTGTTGGGGGCATGACAAAAAGAAGCTACACTACCCAACACAGATTTTTTTCTTCACAAGAGGAGACTGATCCCAAAAAATTCCTTATACTTTCACAATTAGTCAGGATAAACATACAAGCCTGGCATTTTAGACTTCTAAAAATCAAAGTAACAAAAGTATACACCTTTTTCCCAAATTTATCAAAAACTTTTCCATCCTTATCAGAAAAAGGATTAGAATTAAAATCCTTCGCAGTAGCGGGCTTTACTAGAGCTATAGCTGCTGGGTCAGGTCCGATTAGGTGTATAAAAACTTGGAAGACTGCGAAGCTTTATACAATCTATCGCCTTGCTTACAGAAAAGCAGGCTGACTGCTAGGGAAATCACAGGCAGTGACAAATATCCTCCTAGGCTGACAGAACTGGAGGGACAGGCGAAGATTCTGGAAATTCCAGTTGTAACAAATCATATTTTCTTAGGGACGGAGAAACCTCAGTACTCTCACAGTGAAAAGACTGGTGCATTCTGGAAATAGTCTCAGAGAGAAACAGAATCACTCACAGGGAGAATCAGATACCATGCACTCCTCAGTATCTGAATCAAAAACTTGGAGAGAAAATATACACTTGTTCCTTCACAATTCCCTACAGATTCCATAACTTGAACATCTTCAGGGAAAGAGGAACCACAATTTCTTTTACCAGAAACTACCTTAACAAGAAGTGCCAAGAGCCTGCCCAAGATTTGGAACCAACTCTAATAAATTACTCCTATTCAAAGTAACTAACACAGGAGAAGATAAATGTTAAGTTTTTCTGAAGCTTTTTTAAGCAAGAAATTGTGGAAGAACAGACCAGTATTGCTATTGACAGCTCTCTCAGGGATGGGCACAACATTCTGGCTAAGCAGGGGCTCATTCTCTGTCCCTTCTCCCATGACCAACAAGAGTGACTCACCCTAGCCCACTGAGGGTGCCCCAACAGCCGCATAGAAGTGGCTAATCTTCTATCTATGGTGGTAGTACGGAATACTGAAGAAAAATAATGAGTGGACAAGGAACCAGTTTTGGCCACAGCAGAGTTACCTACCTGTGGCTGAGGAAAATGACCAGCCTGCTGTGGGGGCAAAGGCTGCTTAATCTTTTTCTTTTTGCAGCTGGAAGAAGGTCTGACTGAGGGATTGGTACTTTGTTCCATGGTCAAGCTGAAAATGGTGTTTTGTTTCCTGGAAAAGCTCAGCAGCAACAGTCAGATAAAACAAGGAAGTAGCAAAACTTTTTCACAAAATATCACAGCAAAACACTTGATACACTTTCCCCAGCTCCAAAAAGTAAAATAAGTACAGTTTCTCCTCAGCAAGAGTAGTTTCAAACAAATTCACCACAAAAGTAAAAAAAAAATGTACTTTTAAATAGGAGTGCAACAAGTCATAAGGCAGTCGATAAAAACACTTTTTCCAAGCTTAAAACTATGTGTTTTTTTTTTTTTTGTTTGTTTTTTTAAAGAACGAGTTCAAATTTCATAACCAAAAAGTAATGTGGCAGGTTTTCCCTCAAAAGGAACTTATTTGCCAGTAATGGAACAGGCCAACCATCAAGCCTAGAAAGCCCACGTAGAGGGCTCTTTTTAACATAAGGCAAGCTCTGAAGGGCGTCAAGCTCAAACCTTTTAGTTAGCTCAACTCAAGCTGACTGTGTGGGGCATGTGGAAGGTGCCCTGAAACATATGATGCTGGCCAGCTGTTATAACCTATGTAGGATACAACCCATAAGCTAAGGCTACTGCAGCAGTGATTCATACGAAGAACACAGATCTGTAATACTGCCCAACTTTTTTCAGAGCCTCATTTGTGAGGTAAACCTATTCCTCTTCTACCTGGTACTAGCAGAGTAATTATCTGCAAACAACCTCACCTCCTTGATCTTCAGCTGTTGTCCTTTCTATCGTACAAAACTTGGCATCTGCTCCTTTAGTGTATAGTTCTACATTTTAACAATAGTTCTCAGAAATCAATGTGCCCCCCAAGGTGGGACAAAGACTCTAGTACTCTGTCAAGAAGCATTTATTTCTTAAGGAGACCCATCCAGTCACTTGACGGATTCACAATAAGATTCTAGACGTCCTTCCCATAAACTCTCTTAGAAACATTGGCAAATCAAATTTTTTTCACATCTTTCCCAATCCTCAATCTCAGACAGTTTTTCTCTTTTTTCTTTATGCACCACTTTCATAGCATTTAAACTTGTGGGCTGATCTCGATCGGAGAGCTGCAAGGCACCTATCTCATAGGACATGGGACAACTTCAAAAGCCTCAATCCTGGAGTTAATTTCCTTAATATGTTCTGTTGGCAATCCACTTATTTTTAATATCCTGGAATACACTATACATTTTGTCATATAGGTCAAACATGTATTCTGGTTCCATCTGACAGTTAGTGGACCTGTAGGATTCGGTCACTGCCATATCGTGTATCAAGGAGCAGGGGCTAAAATCCCCCTTTTCCCCATTTTTATGATTAACGTTTTTCACCATTTTCTTTGTTATCAAATTTAGTTAGTGAAAATCTGTGGAATGATCATCTTTATAGCCACAGGACCAATTTTTGTTTCCCTTCCTTAAAGCTATTCACAGGAAAAGAGCACTTTTCTTGATTGATCAGCTTTACATCATACAGGATGTCCCCTTGCCAAAAGTGATCCATTTTGAACTTTGATAAAGCCACGTTCCAAATGTCAGCTACTGTCAGGCTGGCATCTAGACCAGGGAAAAGTGAGAGATCTTGAGCAGCTGATTCCTGTTCACTCAACCTTTGTACAATTTGGAATTTATAAACAAAAGTTAGGGGTGTGGAAGGGGTCCACACCAGGAGACAAGGAGGTGCACCCACCCCAAAAACAAAAGTTCCTTTTAGAGTGCCATCTGTGCAAAAAGTATGGTACAAACAGCAGCTGACTGAATGATGGTAGCTACCCAGGTGAAAAAATATTTATTTTGTATTCCTAGAACTTGACTCTGGATTTAAATATTCACTATACACACACTATGCTGTGGATACATCAGACAGAGCTACAAATTAAAACTGTAAGTTTGATATTTGAAAATGAAGACACTTTCTCTGCGATAATCTTACCAAAATGGGGAGGTAGGCCTCAAATACCCAGAGTTGTTTTTGAAAGAGTAGTGTTCTAGAAATAGCAGTAGTTTTTTACCAATATAAACTTTTTTTCTGTTGTTATAAATTTGTTGAGATTTAACATACCTAAAATTGGTTTCCAAGACTTTTGCAAAAAATCCATAAAAGTCTTTTCCCTTCTGGCGGTGGGGGACCCAATGCATCACCTTTCTGCATAAAAAGATGCAGTGTTCGTTCCAAGGTATGTGCAGAAGGTGAACAGGAGTTTGAAAAAATGGAGGCAAGAGAGCGGTTCTATAAATTCTATGAATTTGCATTTTTAATTATCTACATACCCATTTGTCTAGAGTAATAACCTGTCAATGTGCAAAATAGTGCATGGAGCACGGCAATTATAGTCTGAAAATGGTGAAAAGTCAGGTTTGTTACAACACCTTTCTGACATCAGAAAGGTGCATATGAATTGCTACACACCCACTCAACACTGTCAATCACTAATCTTGTGCATAGCAGTGCTCAGCAGCTACAGGAGAAGAGTGACTGGAAGTCACTGAAACAACTTAAAATACTTTGTTCAGGTTTTTTTTTTTTAATTTCTTTAAGTCTGAATGAAGTCTTTACTGGCTTCCTGACGTACTTCTTAGGTGGTCTCACTCAACTTTCAACTCAGCCCGTTTCTGCAGAATGCTCCCAAGTTTTCCACATATTTGAGGATTACAGTCAGTCAGTGGCAAACATTAAAGTTTCATTCTCTTATTTTTCAGAAAATGAATGATGTAACAAAAATTAAAGTTATGTACTTACCATAATGATATATACAAGTTTTCTTCCGTCCTCATCTCATGGATTCTTCGGATCCAACATCAGCCACTCTACACACTTCTGAATCCAAGTCAGGCTCCTCCCCTTACCCACAATCCCCCTTTATCTACTGATAGATCTCGGACAGAGTTTGTCCGCTTACTACAATAAAAGGCACATATACAAATATATTGGAAACAAAGCTGTAACATGCCCTGATCCCTCTCTGATGTTGAGGACAAGTCCAATGTCTTGGACACTCTTGGAGCCGGTCCCCACATACCCATTGAATCAGGAGAGCGCTTGCTAGCCTCTTTATCCCTATGGCTTTTCTTTCTTATGTTCCTCATCTTTGTTCTTCTCCTTGGTCTTTTCCTGAAGCTTTCTTTGCGGATGGGAAAAACTACTAATATTGAGAGGAATTACCTTCACCCACTGAGGCAGGGGAAAAGCCGCATTAGGGCAATCTTGGATCAACTGTCAAATAATGCTCTGGGCCCAAATGCAGATCAGGCTGAGCACTTCTCCTCAAGCATGTGGCTCCTAGGCAATACACACACATTTACAGTGTGTATCTTGGGAGGGATTTTATGCCCACAGGAGACATACTTCTTAGAGCCGGACGCTTTGTCTGTATTTTTTTTTTAATCTTTAAGAAGTCACCTGCAGGTTTAACAAGTAAGTATTCAGCAGAGACAGAAGCCTCGATCAGCTTTGATATCTTCTGGGAAAAGTATGATTCTTAGCAAGGGATGCATGTTTGCTGATTATTGTAATGCACTAGCTACTCCTATGGATGTGGCTACTGAATTGAATGCATTTTTTTTTATTAATGTGAGGCATAGAATTTAAGTTTTTCCATCTTTTCTTTATACTTAAATAAAACAGATGGATGTTTTGTATTTGTTATGGAATTAAACTCTAATAAGAGCACAGCTGGCATCACTAACAAAGATTTGAGGAAGACTAGACCCTTTTACAAAGGCTATACAATATCCTACACTACACGTTCTGGAGTAATGTGGCATTTTCTTTTAATAGTGATTAGAGTCAAATGACAATAATATTAGGTTCTGCTCTTAAATTTCTGTACACATCAGACACATCTGCTATTGTACTGCAAAAACTTGTCATCTTAGCAAGAGGCTGTGTATATGATGATGTGAATTTTATTGGTTTTACATCTTAAAAATGGCCAGATGAGGAGAGGAGGAATGATCCACTTTGACTCATTTAGAGGGCTCCTACAATGACCAATCAAAAAATTCCTCTACAAGTAGATAATTTCTACACTACTGACTACCTCGGGAGGGAAACCATATGTCTGTGATGAAATATTACCATGAGAAAATATGAGCCCACTAGTGAATAGAAATCTCTCTTTTTCTCAAAATAAAGTGGAGGACAGTTTTTCCTTTTTTCTTCCTAGGCTACCAAAGGTAATGACAAAACTGTGAGCACTGCTGGTTCCACAGAGCCACATATGTGCTTCAACTGGCAATTTGAATGGAGGATAATGTCAATGATTCTGCAGCTTCCTTGACATCACTGTGTGGAAAAGCTTTTTGTCAAAGGCCTGTATCTGTAGAATTATGGGCACCTATGGTGAAAAGTATAGTGATGCAGGAGATACCAGTATTAAACACTTTAGTGATGCTGGTAAGGGTGGCTATCTCAAAGTTTCGGCTCATGTCACGAAGTGGATGGCTTTTACATATAAAGAATGCCTGCATCTCTGAAGAAGGTGCCCATGATGGTATTTGCTTATTTTATTTGATTGCTCCAGGAATATTTTATTGAACAAGAATTCAAGGTATACAACCACTGTGCAATCTTCACGCATGGTGCACTTTTCTACCTATTCTGGTCTGCATTTTATTGCGATTAGACGTCATCTACTTATTGAGCAACCAGGACTTAAAAATAACATTCAAACTACATTCACTGCATAAAAAATCACCGGTCATTTGATTCAGGCATTTCAACATATATTTCTTCTTTGAGGTCGTAAGATCACTAGTCCTGCACAATTAACAGCAATTGATTAATACCTCTTAATTAATATTAAAACAAAATCTTCACACCAACGCATAAAATTTGTCCACTGTGTTTTATTCTATTCATCTACATAACTAATGACCCAGTACTAGGCTCCATTTGTTACATTTATGTATGGCTGATTTACTTATTTACTTCACAGCTGAATCCGTTTCCAATTTCTTAATTTCCTCCACCTCTTTAACCACTTCTTTTGTAGGGGGGTTCAGAATTTTTCCAGCTTTGTGCAATTGATTTTTTTTTTTTTTGCAATGATCAGTAGGAGAGTTATTAATGCCTCAACATACCTTTTATCCAATTCAGCATAATTTCTTTTGTTAGTATAATGTGTCGTCCCATTATGGGATAATATCAAGTCTTGATGTTTATCCATAAATACCAGAAAGACCAAAAAATATGTTCCCATTTCCCTCTCACTTGAACATCAAGCCTACAGTACTTGGTGTCCACCTGCAGAAACAGAAATTCACCAGGCTGGGTTGTGAAAACACCAGAAACATTTCTATGCAAAAATTCAAAACTTTCCAGACCTAGTGGCATATCTGGGACTATTGAATAAGTTAGTTAAATCCTCAGCCATTATTTGTATATTCAGTTTTCACTCCAACTCTCTCAAACATGCTTACTGGGTTAATTCTAAGTTAGTTACAGCCTCACTCTACATGCTCTGGTTATTGGACTTTTCCTTAATGGCTCCAACACTCATGCCTCCATCAAGTAAACAAATAATGGAGAGGATTCTCTTCCCTCTCTTTTCTTAAGCATCTTCTTCTTCTTCTTCTTTCGGCTTTTTCCCGGTTAGGGGTCGCCACAGCGGATCACCTTGTCCGCACATTGAATGGCAGTGGAGTTTTACGGTGTCGAGTTGCCAGCCCGGCGCCCAACCTTCCACAGAAGGCACACTCACATGCACACCTAGGGCCAATTTAGAGTGTCCAATCCACCTGCAGCATGTCTTTGGGATGTGGGAGGAAACCGGAGCACCCGGAGGAAACCCACGCGACCACAGGGAGGACATGCAGACTCCGCACAGAAGGCACCCCAGCCGAGGATCGAACCGGAGAACCTCTTGCTGTGAGGCGGCAATGCTAACCACTGCACCACCGTGGCCGCCCCCCTCTCTTTTCTTAAGCATATCTTACTTAAATATGTTAGACTAGCCCTTTCCTTTTGTAGGAATTCCATTTTTGCTTCCTCCCAGGGTAACTTTTTGTCTCTTTTTATAAGATTTTCCCAATGGTGGGGTAATCTGTTTTTGACCATCTTGCTTCTTGGTCTATTCCCCCTTTTGGAAGTAGCCATTCTGCACATTCTCAACTTTTTTTGTGTGTGTGTGTTAACAAGTGTGGTACATTTACCTTCACATATTGCTGTACAAATGTATTTGTATAACCCCTAAACAAATTTCCCATAACTCTTTTTCTTGATTCATATTTATCTGAAATGTTTAGAATAGCATGTTTATTCATTTAGCATGGTAATTATTGTCCTGTAGAATGTATTGGTTTACTTAAGTTTCCATATGGTATTCTTCTAAGCTGGGCAGTCCAATTACCTTTTTTACTATGGGAAGTTCAGTATTTTCCTTTTTAACCCTTTCCCTCTTATTTCCCTATATAAATAATTTTGGTCCCCTGTTAATCTCATTCCAGGTTTCCTTAGTGGTTACAAAACAATAGGCCTGGCTAATGTGTAGAACTTGTGGAACCAAAAACATTTTTATTGCCAATGCCAAGATCTTACTATCCAAATCCATCTGTATTAAGTTCAGAATTATTAAAAAGGATTTTCTATGTTATTTCTCTCCATGTGCCCAAAACTAAGATTCATTTTCCCAACAAGCCATAGCCCCATATATTTCAAGCTCTGATGACCCCAGGGGAAACCATACTTTTCCACAAATTCATGTGGAGGCATATAATTCAAAAGTATCATCTTAGATTTTAATTCATTGATTTTACATCCCAAGATGTCACCAAACCGTTTCAACCTTGTGAACAAATATCCAATATATTTTCTGGATCAATTATGTACAAAACTATATCATCTGCAAATACAGCTATTTTTCCTCCATACCCACCACTGTTTACAGGCTGTGATTGCAGACTTCCTAATCTCATTTACCAATGGTTTTAAGTATAAAATGAACAAGAGGGGGGAATAGAGGACATTCTTGTCTTATTCCTCTTGTAACAGGGAATGAATGCATAAGACAGCATACCATTAGATTTCAGTCTGGCATCTGCACCTGTATAAAGATTTCAAATGAATACAGCCCACTTTTAAGGGAAGTAATACGCTATGTTATCTTGCAAAACACCCCAACTTACCCTATCAAATGCCTTTTTTTGGCATCAAGGCACATCATTAGCATTGTGGACCCCAGGTCCTGGGCATGATTTTGTATCATCAAAGTTTTAAGATTATCAAAGGTTTGCCTTCCCCCACAAACTGATATTGATAATGCTTATTAATATGTTTGCTAATCTTCTTTCTAGGATACTCTTAAATACTTTATAATCATGATTTAAAATAGAAACAGGTCTGTACGACTGAAAATCTGATAGAGCCATGCCTTGGGTATCATCACCACAATTACTACATTCTAGGATTACGGAAAGTACAGTTGTAGATGTTCGAGTGTATTCACTGTTGCAGTCATTACATTTGGGTAATCTGCTGGCAGGTTGCCCTCAGTCGACCTGAATTCCAAAGTCTTGGGTCCTGCATCGGTTGCGGTCTCCTCTTCCATTATGTCAGGTCATGAGGGGTATAAAACATGCAGCAGATGCCATTTTCTTTAGTTTGTCTTGCCCCCGATGTCAGGTGTCCCCAAAAAGGTAGCAAAAAAAAAAAAAAAAAAATATATATATATATATATACATATATATATATATATATATATATACATATACACACACACACATATATATATATATATATATATATACCTATCTATATATATATCTATCTATATATATATATATATATATATATATATATATATATATAGATATATATAGATATATATAGATATATATATATATATATATATATACATACATACATGCATCAATATAAACTTTACCTTCATCTACAAGCAAATACACCACATAGGTTGTAGAAGATAGAGAGGAAAAGATAAACTCCAGAATGACAGTGGCTGGCGGGAGGGTAACCTGGACTGCAACAGTGAATACAATCGAACATCTACATTTATGGTAAGTGTACACAACTGTACTATGTTCTTCGTGTTTCACTGTTGCAGTCATTACATTTGGGTAGAATCCCAAAGCTATGGTTGGGAGGCTGGAGCTACACAGCAGTAGGAGCGGCTGTAAGGCCCTGCAGAACTGCAGTGGCAAAGCCTGCCCTGGATTTAGAGTAGAGAGGCAAATGATAATGCTTTGTAAAGGTGTGAACAGAACTCCAAGTAGCAGCCTCTAGAATGTCTTTGGTTGGTCCTCCCCTGAAAAAGGCTGCTGAAGTAGCTGCAGCTCTGGTGGAATGAAACCTAATGCCCTTGGGCACAGGTTTACCATGGTGTAAGTAGCAGAAACGGATGCAGTGGCTTATCCACTTTGAAATAGTCTGCTTTGAAATAGCCCTGCCTTCTGATCCTGCAGCATATGTCACTAGTAATTGCTCAGTTTTTCTTAGAGCTTTAGTCCAGCTCAAGAAGAATCTTAGCTGTCTGTGTACGTCCAAGGAATGCAGAATTCTCTCCCCCTTGTTCTGCGGATTTGGATAAAATGTTGGAAGATGAATTGTTTGCTTAAGAGCCACACTGGAAACCACCTTAGGCATAAAAGTAGGATTTGTCCTCAGAGATACCCTTTCTGGGTAAAATATGATGAAAGGCTCTACAGCCATGAGGGCCTGTAGCTCTGAAACTCTTCTTGCGGAAGTAATTGCTAGTAGCAGAGCTGTTTTCCATGATAAGAACTTTATATCAGCGGTAACAACTGGTTCAAATGGAGGCAGGGTGAGCTTTTCCAACACATAACTGAGGTCCCATGCAGGAAATGGTGATCTTCTAGGAGGCCTTAAATTTTTGGCTCCTCTAAGATACTGTTTTAGTAAAGGATGAAAAAAGATTGGAGGCTCTGTATTGTAATGAGCTGAAATGACAGAGGCATGGATTTTAATTGATGAGAAAGATAGGTCTTTGTCAAGCATCTCAGTTAAGTATTGCAATATCTGAGGAATATTTGGTTCTGCTGTATCAGTCCCTTGTGCTTGATTCCAAGCACAGAATCTCTCCCATTTGTCAGCATAAGATTTTCTAGTACTAGGCCTTCTGGCTTCCAAAATGACATCCATCACAGCTTTACTGAGAGATGTTGTTTGTATGACTACATGATCAGCCATACTGCCAGGTTCAGAGTCTGTAGTTGATTGTGCAGGATCGGATTGTTTTGCTGAGACAGTAGTTGTGGTCTTTGGGGCAAGGTCCAAGCTGGGTATTGAGACAAGTTCCTTAGGATTTGGTACCAGTATTGGCGTGGCCAGTCTGGGGCAATCAGTATCATCTTTGGTTTCTCTTGTCTGACTTTTAGGAGGACCTTGGGGAGAAGAGGCAGAGGAGGAAAGGCGTAAACTGATAGCTTTTTCCAACTGAAGGATAGGGCGTCCACTTTCCATGCTTGTTTGTGATAAGTCCTTGTGCAGAATCTTTTCAATTGATAATTTTGAGGAGAGGCAAACAGATCTATGTCGGGGCTCCTCCATTTCTCTGTTATCATGCTGAAGACTTGTGGATTTAGTTTCCACTCGTGAGGATCCATAAGGTTTCTGCTTAAATCGTCTGCCAGAAATGTTTTGTTTTCCTGGCAGGAACTGAGCTTGAAGATGTATTTGGTAGGTCAAAGCTGTGTCCCACAGTGCCATGGATAATCTGCAAAGGGGTATGAGTGTGTGCCCCCTTGTTTTGTTTATAAACCACTTGACTGTGGTGTTGCCCGTCTTTATCAGTAGTTGTCCTGGATGAAGTACGTCCTTGAAGGCTGTTAGGGCATTTTGAACAGCTACCATCTCTTTCTGGTTGATATGTAGATGCATTTGTTTTGGTGTCCATATGCCCTGAATGCATCTTCCTGCCATGTGGGCCCCCCAGGCATAATCAGATGCGTCTAAGGTTTGGCTGGCAAGGGTTAGAGTGAATGGCCGTCCCATGTTTTGGTGACATGCCTTTGCCCACCATAGAAACTCCTGTTGCAGGCAGGGAATGAGAGGAATCATTATTTCCAGACTGTGAGAATGTTGACTCCATAAACTTTTTAAGTACCATTGAAGTTTTCTCATATGCAGTCTTGCATATGGAATCAGTAGGATGCAGGATGCCATGATCCCAGAGCCTGCAGAATTTGCCTTGCAGAAGACTGGGTTTTTGTTGCCATCAGTTTGAAGTAAGTAGTCAGTTGCCTTTGCTTGTCTGGTGTGAGGTAACCATCTGGGCAGTTGTATTCAAGCTTGCACCCAGGAATGTTATCTTTTGAGAGGGTACCAGTTGTGATTTCTTTTTGTTTATTGTGTACCCTAGGCATGTTAGAAGCCTTTTCAAAAACGCCAGGTGTCGAAGAAGAGTGTCCTTGTTCTCTGCTTGAATGAGACAATCGTCCAAGTAAGGATACATCTGTATACTTCCTTGTCTGCAAAATGCAATTACTGGTGCCAGGCACTTTGTAAAGATCCTGGGCGCAGTAGATAAGCCAAAGGGCAGTGCAGAGAATTGGTAATGCATTAAGCCAGGCTTGAATCTGAGGTATCTTCTGCACGATTGTCTTATTGGGACATGCAGGTATGCCTCTTTTAGGTCTAAAGTCACCAGCCAAGCATTCTTGCCCAGCATGGGCGGAAGCTGCTGCAAAGTCAGTATTTTGAATTTTGGAATGTCCAAGTATGTGTTCAAAATCGATAAATCCAGTACTGGCCACCAAGCCTGGTCCTTTCTGGGTACCAAGAACATTCGAGTAAAAACCTTGTCCTTTTTCCTGTTCTGGTACTGTTTGAATGGCCCCCATATCCATGAGGGACGTAACCTGTTTCTGTGCCTCTGCCCATTGATTTTTTGTCAGATCTGGCCAACCATTTGCCATTGGCAGAGTGTGGAAATGGAATCTGTATCCCTGTGATACAATGTTTAGTACCCACTTGTCCTGGGTTATTAACTGCCAATTTTGAGCAAAAAGTGCTAATTTTCCCCCTATGGGTGCTGCCAAAAGTTAAGTGCTTGATGCAGGCAGAGGGAAGTTATTGGGATTGCTTTCTGTAGGTTTGCGCTTTATCTCTTCCAGATTTGGAGGTGGAAGCGCCCCATTGCTTTGACTTGTATGAATCTTGAGCCTGGTATCTGGAACCCTTAGGGTGTCTGGATTTGCCCATTTGAGCTCTGTCTGACACAGGAAAGGACCAATTTTTTGTAGGCCAGTGTCTACTGAATCTTGGTGGCTGCACTTGCAAGAAGTCTTTAACAGTTTGCATAGACTTAGCTTTGTCTTCCATTTTCTTTAAAACCTCTTCTGTCTTAATACCAAACAGAGAATCATGCTGTAAAGGTGCATCTAGCAATTTAGCTTTAACATGATCAGGCAAATTTTGTTCCTTTAACCAGGCATGCCTCCTAATTACAGATCCAGTAACTGCGGCCCTGCAGGAGGCCTCTAAGGAATCAAAACCACATTGCAAAGTATGCTTTCCATCTTGTTCAGCTGCATGCAATAATTCCTGCAATTCCTTATTTTCTGCACATCCTGAAATCAACATTTTCTGTTTCAGTAATCCCATAACATGTTGTTGGTACTTAATCATATGAAATTGACAGTTTAAGGCCCTGATTGCCAAGGTTGCAGATGTATAAACCTTTTTTCCATATCTGTCCAGTGCCCTTGAATCTCTGTCAGAGGGGGTAGGATTTTCTGCTGTTGAGGCCTTAACTCCCTTTGGACCCTGTGAAATAGTTTCAGGGTCAGCAGCAGGGTTTCTAAATAAAAATTTATGAGAGTCAGGGACCCTGTAGTATCTGTCAGGCTTACTGGGAGCCGGAGGTAAGGAGTCAGGGTCAGGCTTGACTCCGAAAACAAACCACCCACAATGTCTAAAACAGGGGGAATGGCTAAATGTCTGTGCAGAGGGAGAAGGAAATCCCTGAGCCTCTTTTTTGATTCTGAGAAGTCTTGACTCTCTCAGTGAAAATGCTCCCTCGAGGTATGCAAGGTTTCTCCAAATGAATAATCCTCAGGAGGAGATGCAGATGGAATAGACTCTTCAGCATCAGAATCCTCATAGGGAGGTATAGATAATTCCTGATCAGAAGAGGAATCAGAAGAAATAGAAACCTGATCTGAAGATTCATAATCAATGTCTTGCCTAGGCCTCTTATCTGGAGGGGGATGGGTACCCTTGATCAAGGTAATAAGGTCTTCAGCCGTTTTGATCATCTGTTTTTTAGGCATAGAGGCCTGTGCACGTGGCTCGTGTCAGTTTTTAGTTTTAGAAGTTGCTTTTGCCTTTGTTCTTGTAGCTGTCGTCAGTTTGACATACAAATGTTGATGTCTGAATACACCCTCAGAAGCCGGTGCCTGCTCAGTGGCTCCGGATCCATCCGAGGGAGATACATCCGTCGGTCCAATACCTTGAGTATCTTGAGGCATGCCGCACTCCACATGGGAGTCATTAGAGGCCTGCGACTCGAAGGTAGCAGGTATCAGGGGCTGCGAAAGAGCCTCACTGAATACCAGCGAACCGGCGACTGGCTTAGGAGAAGCTTCGTCATCGGTTTTGGATTTAGACTGCCTCTGTCCTTTTATTTGCGTTTTTTTATGTACTCCAGTAGTCTGATTGCTATCCGACATTTCTAGGTAGTTAAATCGGTTTCCAAAACACTTTGATACAAAAATATACCGACGCTTAATAGTGCGTTGGTTAAATCTAGCACAAAACTGACAGCCAGGCACATTGTGATCAGGGCCTAGGCAAGGAATACAGTATAAATGAAAATCCTTATGAGGTATTTGCTTCCCACAAGTAATACAATTATTAACTTTTTCTGACATTGGTAAAAAGCAAGAAAAAAAGTTTCCCCAACGGGGTACTTAGCTTTAGTGAAGACTTCAGTTCTGAAACTCAAACTGGAATATTTCAGTAGTCGGCCGACCGGCACGTGCAAAATGCTTCTGCTTTGGGCACCGCACGGCAAGAAAGACTTAAGAAAATGGCGTAAGCTGCATGTTTTATACTCTTGACGACCTGACGTCATGGAAGAGGAGAAAGCAACTGACGCAGGACCCAAGACTTTGGAATTCAGGCCGACTGAGGGCAACCTGCCAGCAGATTACCCAAATGTAATGACTGCAACAGTTTAACACGAAGAACATCAGGGTCCCCTCACAAGGTCTTGGTAAATAGTTTTAGCCGTATAAGGATCATCTTATTCTCAATGCTTACGTATAAGGATCATCTTATTCTCAATGCTTCCATATCTCCACTGGAACACATTCACCTCCCCTCAGGTTTTCTCAAACGTCTGATATACTCTTTTCGATTTCCTCTGTAAACTGGGGTAATCCTACCATATCTAGGTATTGTTCTCTCTCATGCCTTCTGTCTTCAATACCATCATCCCCTTTTATATAGGTTACTAAAAAGCCAAACATTGCTTCCAATATATTGTCTGGACCTATGTTCCTTGTTTCTGGGTTTCAAATTTATACTATCATTTTCTCTGTTTGTTGCTGATTAAGGCCTGAGCTAATATTTTGATTCTCCTTGGATTGTTTTCAAAAAATAGATTATTGAGCTTCATAGTGTTATATTTAATTCATTTTCTAGATAATTTTCCAATTTTTTTTTAAATGTATTTAGGTTCTGCAGATGGTCAATTGTGCATCCCCCTTTCTGTTAGTCTTGTATTTCCTTTCTCTGAGAGTTTGCAGATACAGGGTGTAGCTGCTCTCACAAATTTCCCTTTGATTCACCCCCACCTGAAATTTTTAATTTGCTTTATAGTTGCCCTATGGGGCAACTAAGCCATCGTCTATGTTTTTTAGCTGTTTAATACCCTCCAGTAAACATTCCTTTATCCAATCTCTGTGAACTAGTATTGTTAACAAGCTAAGTAGGAAAATGCCCGTGCTTGTCTGGATTTTTTTTTTTCACTAAATAAATCAGTGCATGGTCCAACAATAAGACCGGATGCATTTGTACTTCTTGCATTAAATAAGCATGCTGTTTTCTAACATAATATATGAGCCAGAATAGACAGGTGTTAGGTCGCCCTGAACAGAATGTAAAACTTCATACCTTTTGGTTTAGTTTCATAACATTTAAAAGTCCAAAGATGCACAAAATATTTCCCCAGGCAAATCCTTGCCCTTGACAGTGACAGTTGCATATCATTGCTGGAGCCTTCCTGTGTCCTGACAGAGTGCTCTTCAAACTATCTGGAGATGCACAGAGCTGTGTATATTTTTCTGGCACTTTTATGTACTGGTAATTGTTGCTTGGCTAATTTTATATCATTGCTGGCTGACTTCAGAGTTGTGCACTGTTATTTTTGCTGCACTGTACATAGGTTCATAGGTTCATACTAGGCTATCTGCCCTAAGGCATTTATAAGCCTAGCCAGAATGTGTTTGGCTTTCGCCACCCATTTTAAATTTATTTTGCTATGCCCTTTTTCGAGGTTAGTATACTGTGCCTCTGTCTAACAGTGACACAGAAGTGATACCCGGGGTAAACCTACCATCTCCCATCCACTCAAGATTCCTCTTGAAGAGAGTCAATGAGGGACTCTGCCTAACCTGGACTGGGATTTTATTGCAGAATGAAGGGAGCCTCTGGGTTATGAATCTATCCCTCCAGCATGTCCTATTTATTTCAGTGCTGAGGTTCAAGTCTCTCGAGCGCGTAGCTTGATGGGATTTGCATTTTCTGAGGTGCAGCATGTCCATTAATTTCGGGTTGGACATGGCTTTATACGTCAGGCACAGATCGCCTCTGAACAGGCGGTATGCCACTGAGTAGAGCTGGAGTTTCTTTAACCGGGCAGCATATGGCATCTGCTTGAGCCCTTTGATCTTCTTGGTGAGGTACTTTTGCGGTCTTTCCAGTTGCTGCAGGTGTCTGGTAAGGTACATCCCCCAAAAGGGGCATTGTACTCAATTATGGGCCTGATGAGGGATGAGTAAAGAGGCACGATGACCTCCCCTGATCTAGATGTGAATCCCTTCATGATTAGGTGGGCTATATAAAATGTTTTTCTAACCACTTTGGCCACGTGGTAGTCAAATGTGAGATTGCTATCAACTTGGGTCCCCAGGTCCCTAATTACTTCTTCTGTACTTAATGGATTACCACCATTACCACCTATGTGGTAATTTGTGGGCACTTTGTTTTTGCCAAAGGGGATAACTATACACTTTTTGGCATTTAGCTTGAGGCCATGGCACTGGCACCAGTTGTCTGTTTCTATGAGGCCCTTTTGGAGGATGCTTGTGTCGGCTGGAGTGTCAATTATGGCGCCCAGTTTGCAGTCATCTGCGAACTTGGTCAGCCACAGTCCTTCCGTGTTGGCCTGTACCTCAGAGAAATATATACCGAACAAAAGAGGTCCCAGGACTGAGCCTTGTGGGACACCATTTGTAACTGGTTTGGAGTCTGACATGGCTCCAGCAATTCTAACCATGTAGGTTCTGTCCTTGAGCCAGTTTGCAATCCATCTAGTGACATAGGGGTTTATATTTAAGCTGGTGAGCTTATCTATAATGCCAGAGTGGGGTATTGTATCAAAGGCTTTTGCGAGGTCCAGGTAGGCTGTGTGGACCACCTTCCCCTCATCAATGGCCTTGGTGACTTTTCAAAGAAATCAACCAGGTTTAAGAGGCAGGATCTGCCCTTAACAAAGCCGAACTGGGTAGGATCCAGTGTCTGTAGGTCCCTAATATCTTTATTTATGAGGTCCATGATGATCCTTTCCATAGCTTTGCAGACCAAGCTAGTCAGGCTTATGGGGCGATAGTTTCCAGGATCTGTTGAGGCACCACCTTTATGGAGAGGGACCACTGTTGCTGTACGCCACTCTTTGGGAACATATCCTGTAGTAAGGCTGAGACTGAACAGTAGTTTTATGTTTGGGTTTAGCTCTTCTTGGAGTTCATGTAGGACGTGGCCCGGGACACCGTCTGGTCCCATTGATGCTGTGTTTTTTGCTTTGGAGAGGGCGGCTCTTACCTGAGCATCTGTGATGCCAGGGGGGCAGCACTCTGCTGGGATAGATATTTGCCCTTTTGGTGGGGAGGGGGGGAGAAGTTTGCGCTGAACCTGTCAGCTAGGATGTTGCCAATGTCTGTGGGTTCGGTGTATTTTTTGTCATTTTGGACTAATTCTGAGCATATCTGGGAATTCCCACCCAGGTTCCTAACATAACTAAAAAAAGCCTTGTGATTATCCTTAGTGTCCTGTGCAATTTTTCTCTCGAAGCTGGCCTTAGATGATTTTATGAGTGCACGTAATTTTTTGCTAATACTGATCAGAGATGCCTTCCCTTTTTGAGATTTTGCTCTATCATGTAGTAGCTTCCTCCTTCTATTGAATAGTTTGTTTATGGCTGGGGTCCATCAGACAGGACGTCTGCCTTTGGAGGATTGGGTATTGCTTTTATTTGGGATTGCATGATCCATACATTCCTGAAGGTGTTCATAGAATGCGTTTATAAAGGATTCTGCGGTCTGGGCCGTATTTTCCACAGGCCAGGGGGCTTTGAAGGATTCCACCTAGGTTTTAAGGAGTGTGAAATTTTCCTTAGAGAAGTTTTTCACTGTGGTTTTCTGGGCAGGGGGTGGGGTCGGGATGTGAATATCCAGTGAGATTAGTTTATGGTCTGATCTTACCAGTGAGGGATACCCTTCTGGTCTGGAGCATAGAGTCCCCATGTTGGTGATGATCAGGTCCAGTATGTTTTCCCCTCTTGTGGGAGTGGTAACAAGTTGTTCCATAGCATTTGAGTTTATAAATTCTAGGAACCTTTGGGCTAGGGTGTTGGAGCTAGAGTAATGCTCCCAGTCTATGTTTGGGTAGTTGAAGTCGCCCAATATAATGGTGTTTGGAGAGACCTTCATATTTTCCAGTGTTCTCAGAAAGGCCGAGTGGGGTTCCTGGGTTTGGGAGGGTGGGCTGTAGCAGGCTATAAACTGGAAGGCAGTTTTACCCACTGTTAGTTGCACATGGATAGTCTCTGATGCTTCGTGCTTTGCCACCAACCTGGAGGTGTGGGTATCTTTGATGAATATCGATACTCCCCCTCCTGTTGTGGTTCGGTCCAAGTTTTGGGGCCGAAAAGCATGGTATGAGGTATAACCTGGTAGTGCTGGGGTGCTCTCGGGAGCCCTGAACCAGGTTTCTGTTACTGCACAGATATCGATGTTCTCCATGCTAAGGAGAGTTTCGAGTGCGTGCATCTTGAGGTTTAGACTTCTGGCGTTGAGTAGCATTACTCTTAGTTTCTTATCCCTTGTGATACCTATGGAGGTGGGTTTGTCTTTTGAGCCTTGCCTAAAAAGGCACTATGGGGGTAGCAAGAGCCTTTGCCAATATCCGAAAGCCCAGGGGTGACAGGTGCAAGCCTTCCCTAGCGAAGCATCATGGCTTGTCGAGCATATCATCCCAAGCCGACAGGCATTGGATCCCCTTTGAATGACACCAGTACTTAAGCCAATTGTTGAAATTGATCATCTTGTCTTCATATTGTGGCATCATTCTTGGTGACGGTAAGATGCTACTCAAGGTCAGGGTCATACCGGCCTGGGCTACATGCTCAGAGAGCTCCTTTATGTCTCTTTTCATGTAGTCCAGGGAGGTACGTCTCAGGTCATTCACACCAGCATGGACAATGACTGAGTCATATTTGTACTTGCCTTGGAGTGACCTGAGTGCTTGTGTTATGTGGCGGATCCTAGTGCCAGACAGGCTGCTCACCGTGACCCTCTCCTTGTTCAGCCTGGTGAGCGGAATGTCAGTGTGCCTGACGATAGAGTCACCTATTACAAGTGTATCAGGTGTGTTGTTTAGTCTTAAGGGCTGTGACTGTTCGGCACACTGGCTTTGTGAGATATGTGTTGCATGTGTTTTGTTTTGGGGTAGCGGTTGCTTGGGTGTCTGCTTTGGAGGTCTCTGCTGCTTAGGCAGATCTTTATTTAGAGCCTCCGAGTATGTTTTTGTGTGATTATGTGTTTGGTTTGCTGTCGTGGTAGGTCTATGTGAGACTGGAATTGTAGTGAGTGTGGTTTCCTTCTCCTCCTGACTGGTTATGCCAGTACTGAGTTGAGAGAGCTTAGCCTCCAGTTTGGCTATATGGTTGCATCTCTCACATGTGTTGGAATTTGTTGGGAGGAGGAGAGGGTTGTCTGTGTACATGAGGCAGTTGTAACATTGCCTCAAGATTCCCAGATTCACCAGCTGGACCGGAGAGGAGATTGACAACTGACATTTGGACATGCTAGAATAATATTGGGAATTACTTAATAATTGAAAACAAGGGTCAGTGGGGAGTGAGGGTGTAGTGCTTTTAATTTTTATTGCTGACTTATATAATTGCTTTAGCGAGCAAGTGTCATCCAAGAGTAGAACACACCAGTAAGCCAAAAAATACAGCAAACCTTGAATCCTGGTCTCTTAAAAAGTACTTTAACAGAATTCAAACCAAACAGAAGACAATTCATGATACAGTCCACAGATACAGTCCACAAATACTAAGCGCTTTCACCCACAGACTTGGGGCATCATCAGAGTACAAGATACTGTTGCTCATCATCCCTTAAATACTAGTTACAGAAACAATTACATAAACAATTAATCAATAATCACAATCATCATTAAATGGCCAGTGTTTCAGAACTTAAAGATGCAGAAAAATATAAGATACAGAAAAATATATAGAAAAATATAAGGATATAGTTAGTTTGGATATAATGTTAAAACCTATATTATTATTTAAAACACCAAAAATTGTGTGTACATATTTAATTATTAATTGTCCTAAAATGTACCAAAAATGTAGTGTGTTGATAAAAAAATGTATATACATATAAATACTAAATATAAACATAATTATATAATATAAATCTAAATAAAGATGTAAATAAAATAGTGATATAAATACATATATATATAAATATAAATATAATAAATATTATAAATAAGTATAAATATGTGTAAATTATGTATAATTTAGTATGTATGTTAAAAATGTTTAAAAATGTACTTAATCTTCTAAAATAAATTGTGTTAAAAATAAACAAGTTGTATAAAATGTATGATTTATTAACAAATGAAACATGGTTGGGTATAAATTCACTTAAAAATTTGATTTCTAACAATAAGTAAGTGATAATACAACTTTATCATATAAAATGTGATCTAAGTTTTAGTATGCTGGAAATAGCTATTTGCTTATTAAGGCCAGGCCATTTACAGGTATTAAGCCTGAGTTGCCATAAGCATTCTTTAGCTTCTAACATAGTTTTTTCATCACCACCTTTGTGTATATTAGGTGGTATTCTATCAATAACAAAAAACACATTTTTTTTTTAATTAGTACAGTTTATACTGTGATTAAATAACATGTTGGTAGTTTTGTGTCTTTTAATGTCACTTAGATGTTCTATGATACGTGTTTTTAGTTTTCTGATAGTTTTCCCTATGTAGAATGCTTGACAAGCTGTACATGTTGCTGCATAAACAACCATGCTGGAATTGCAATTACAGTGGCCTGGACATTTGAGGGTTTTCCCATAATTGATGATGGAAATGTAGGGACCATCATTAATGAATCTGCACACATGACATGAGCCACATTTGCTCATCTTTGAGTATCTAAGCAAATCACTATTAAAATTGTTCTCAAATAAGTTTTTCAAATTTTTCCCTTTACTATATGTAAATTTAGGTGCAGTTCCTAAAATACCTGAATATTCCACGTTAACATCTATAATACTAGCCCATGCTTCTTGGATACTAGTGACAATCTCTTGTGTTCTGTTGTTGAATGGAATAATAAATGTGTCACTTCTAGATACAGTAACCTTAGGGGTGATCTCTTCTGATGTTTCATAAATAATGATAGGTTTATATTTAATCAACCTCATTGTTTTGACCTCTTTACTGATAGTAAAAACAAGATCATAAGGGTAGCCTCTCTCAAAAAACATACTCATAAGTACATCCAATTCCTGTTCAAACACCTGATTGTCACTAATTATTCTGGACAGTCTGACCATCTGGCCTTTGACAAGGTTCCTTTTTTGACGAAATGGATGACAGCTGTCAAAGTGTAGGAACGAATTTGAGTATGTTTTCTTCCTGAACAAGGTTGATTCAATTCTATTGTTGACAACAGTAAGCTTGATGTCCAAGAATTCGACATTGTTGTCAAAAACATGACTAGTAAATTTTAAAAAATTAGTAGATTGTCCTAAAAAGGTAATAAAATCATTGAACTCTTCCTTAGATCCCCCCCAAAAAATCAAAATGTCGTCCAAATGGCGCAGATATAGTAAAATCTTATGTAGATTTTAAATGCAAAGATATTTTGAAAAGTTTACCACACATTCTTAGAGATGCATGGCATTGTCTAGAATCAGTTAGAGAATTTTCAAAAAACTTTGATTTCAAATCTAATTTTTTTATGGCTACTATAGATGTTGTTAATCTTTTCTCTGTTATTCCCCATGAAAAGGGGACAGAAATATTTGAAACTTGTTTAACACACACAAAAGATTCAATTTCACTGAAAACCGTTTACTTACTGAAATGCTTGAATTGGTTTTAGAAAATAATTTTGTGTATTTTAACAATGATTATTACATACAGAAAAAAGGTGTTGCTATGGGGGCTAGATGTGCCCCCATTTATGCCAATTTAGTTTTAGCACAATTGGGAGTCTGAATCCATTTTCTCTAGTATTTATTGGCAGAAGATTTTACTATATCTGCGCTATTTGGACGACATTTTGATTTTTTGGGGGGGATCTAAGGAAGAGTTCAATTATTTTATTATCTTTTTAGGACAATCTACTAATTTTTTAAAATTTACTAGTCATGTTTTTGACAACAATGTCGAATTCTTGGACATCAAGCTTACTGTTGTCAACAATAGAATTGAATCAACCTTGTTCAGGAAGAAAACATACTCAAATTCGTTCCTACACTTTGACAGCTGTCATCCATTTCATCAAAAAAGGAACCTTGTCAAAGGCCAGATGGTCAGACTGTCCAGAATAATTAGTGACAATCAGGTGTTTGAACAGGAAATGGATGTACTTATGAGTATGTTTTTTGAGAGAGGCTACCCTTATGATCTTGTTTTTACTATCAGTAAAGAGGTCAAAACAATGAGGTTGATTAAATATAAACCTATCATTATTTATGAAACATCAGAAGAGATCACCCCTAAGGTTACTTTATCTAGAAGTGACACATTTATTATTCCATTCAACAACAGAACACAAGAGATTGTCACTAGTATCCAAGAAGCATGGGCTAGTATTATAGATGTTAACGTGGAATTTTCAGGTATTTTAGGAACTGCACCTAAATTTACATACAGTAAAGGGAAAAATTTGAAAAACTTATTTCAGAACAATTTTAACAGTGATTTGCTTAGATACTCAAAGATGAGCAAATGTGGCTCATGTCATGTGTGCAGATTCATTAATGATGGTCCCTACATTTCCATCATCAATTATGGGAAAACCCTCAAATGTCCAGGCCACTGTAATTGCAATTCCAGCATGGTTGTTTATGCAGCAACATGTACAGCTTGTCAAGCATTCTACATAGGGAAAACTATCAGAAAACTAAAAACACGTATCATAGAACATCTAAGTGACATTAAAAGACACAAAACTACCAACATGTTATTTAATCACAGTATAAACTGTACTAATTTTAAAAAAATTTTGTTTTTTGTTATTGATAGAATACCACCTAATATACACAAAGGTGGTGATGAAAAAACTATGTTAGAAGCTAAAGAATGCTTATGGCAACTCAGGCTTAATACCTGTAAATGGCCTGGCCTTAATGAGCAAATAGCAATTTCCAGCATACTAAAACTTAGATCACATTTTATATGATAAAGTTGTATTATCACTTACTTATTGTTAGAAATCAAATTTTTAAGTGAATTTATACCCAACCATGTTTCATTTGTTAATAAATCATACATTTTATACAACTTGTTTATTTTTAACACAATTTATTTTAGAAGATTAAGTACATTTTTAAACATTTTTAACATACATACTAAATTATACATAATTTACACATATTTATACTTATTTATAATATTTATTATATTTATATTTATATTTATATATATTTATTTATATCAATATTTTATTTACATTTTTATTTAGATTTAGATTTATATTATATAATTATATTTATATTTATATTTAGTATTTATATGTATATACATTTTTTTATCAACACACTACATTTTAGGTACATTTTAGGACAATTAATAATTAAATATGTACACACAATTTTTGGTGTTTTAAATAATAATATATCTAAATCAACACAAGGTTTTAACATTATATCCAAACTAACACAAGGTTTTTTATGTAATATATATCCTTATATTTTTCTATATATTTTTCTGTATCTTATATTTTTCTGCATCTTTAAGTTCTGAAACACTGGCCATTTAATGATGATTGTGATTATTGATTAATTGTTTATTTAATTGTTTCTGTAACTAGTATTTAAGGGATGATGAGCAACAGGATCTTGTACTCTGATGATGCCCCAAGTCTGTGGGTGAAAGCGCTTCGTATTTGCGGACTGTATCTGTGGACTGTATCGTGAATTGTCTTCTGTTTGGTTTGAATTCTGTTTATTAAAGTACTTTTTAAGAGACCAGGATTCAAGGTTTGCTGTATTTTTTGGTTTAGCGAGCAAGTGCCAGGTAACTTAAGTGCAATGTGTTACAGGTAACTTAAATGCAAAAACGACAAACAGTAACTTTCTTTCAAGTGAAACAAGGAAATAAGTACAGTAAGCAATGCAGATATCACTAGTGATTCACAGAAGCGCTGAGAAGCCGCGTATTAGGTGGAATTAGCTTTCCAGGGAAATAACACGCAAACAAACAAGCACATAAACAAAGCTAGATTCAGCAGGCCTGGATCTAGTCTATGCTACAGCAAACAAGGTGTACCAATTTCAGTAAGATACAGTTCAAATATTCAGGCACTATAAACCTTTAACCAGAAATTCCCAGCTCAGAAGGGCAGAGTCCAGCCTCTTCTCCCACAAGAGTGCAGATCACGAACCTTCTTAATGTAAAATAACTGGCCTGAAGCCCAAGTGCTTAAACCAGAACTAATACACTTTAAGAATAACAGACACTGGGCTCTCAGTCAGCAGTTCCCAACTTAGAAGGATGAAAGCTATCTGTCCTGCCACCACAGTGCATGCCACAAACCTTCCTAATGTAAAACAACTGGTCTGAAGCCCAAGTGCTTAATCCAAAAGACTTAGAATGATAGCTACACTTTAATCAAGTTACTACCAAGCGGTAATAAATACAATTGAATACTTTAGAGAATGCCTGGATTAGTGCTCAAGTTACACAAACAAAGCTAGATCCAGCAGGCCCGAATCCAGTCTATGCCACAGCAAACAAGGCGCACCAACTTCAGTAAGAAGCAGTTCAGATATGCATGCACTATAAGCCTTTAACCAGAAATTCCCAGCTCAAAAGGGCAGAGTCCAGCCTCTCCTCCCACAAGAGTGCAGACCACGAACCCTCTTAATGTAAAATAACTGGCCTGAAAGCCCAAGTGCTTAAACCAGAATTAATACACTTTTAGAATAACAGACACTGAGCCCTCAATCAGCAGTTCCCAAACTAGAAGGATGTAAGCTACCTGTTCTGCCACTACAGTGCAGACCACAAACCCTCTTAGTGCAAAACAACTGGTCCGAAGCCCAAGTGTTTAAATCAAAAGGCTTAGAATGAGTTACACCAAGCAGTAATAAATACAATTGAGTACTTTTAAGATGATGCAAAAGTAAAATAAAGTAGGTAGAAACACAAGTACAGTAAAAGCAGATGAATTTTTTTATTTTTTTTTTTTTCTGAACAAGTGCTGAGATCAAAGAAACAGATTTGAGTGCTGAAACTAGAAAACTGGCTAGTTATAAGAAAAAAAACTAAGCTAGAAGGCTTCCCTCCAACACAGAAGGGCTTGGGGGCTCAGAAGAGTACAAATAGTCTATACCACTTAACAGGAAAGGCAGGAAACAAGCTTATTTTTTTTTTCTGTTTCCCAGATGCTCTCTTTGTACACAGTAGGAGTGCCTGAAATCAGAATATGATCTCACTGCACTCAGTTGAGTGAGCAAATGAGATGGGCCCAGAAGGAGTATCCAAACACAAATTTACAAGAGGGGTGGGTAGTTTCAAGGCCACTAACTGAAGAGCAGAGTCAAAACTTCCAGTTCAGTTAATATTCCTGCAACACACAGTTAAAATCAATTTAAATACTGTATTTTTTTGAAAAAAAGTGCAGATAAAGGTACTTAAATTCTCTTATACGTCCAGTTGAATACAGCAAGTTCTTAGCCGGCCAAAGCTGAGGTTTTTAAGCAGAAAATATTTCACGCTGTACCACTTAAATAGGCAAGGACAGGAAATCAAAGAATGTGGCTACCCCCACACCTGTAATTACTAGCAAATAACAAAATTCAGCAAACACTGACTAACTTCCAGTTCAGTTAATATTCCTGCAACACACAGTTAAAATCAATTTAAATACTGTATTTTTGAAAAAAAGTGCAGATAAAGGTACTTAAATTCTCTTATACGTCCAGTTGAATACAGCAAGTTCTTAGCCGGCCAAAGCTGAGGTTTTTAAGCAGAAAATATTTCACACTTCACAGATCTCTGCTGAAGGTGTTTTTCCCCCCTCCCCCTATTTCTCTGTGTCTTAAGTTGGTATAACTACCTAATAGACTCCTTCTGCACTTGTTTTTAGTCATTTTTAATTTAACTGCATTTTTTAAACTGCTTGGTCTAACATTGCTACATACTCAAGTGTGCTAGCTTGCACTGCATTTGAATTGTTTTGACTGCTGTTTTAGCTACTTTTCGGTGTGTGTGTATATATATATATATATATATATATATATATATATATATATATATATATAAACATTTCCTGTAACTAGTGTAGTCCAGATTCAGATTTGCTGTATCCAGGACTGTATGTAAGCTTCTGAGTCCCTCCAAGCTTTCTGTGCTGGAGGGAAGCCTTCTAGCTTATCAGTGGGAGTGGTAAGCACTAGGTAACCTATCTACCACATAAGGAGTGGTTCTGGCCCAGAAATTGTAGTTATTGGCCATTTGGGCAGTTTTCCATCTCTCTCAACTTTCTGATTTAAAAGTCCACATTTTCACTTGTTTCCCCCCCTTTCCTGTAACTAGTTTAGTCCAGATACAGATTCTTAGTTTTAACACTTGAATTTGCTTATTCGTGATCAGCACTTGTTCAGAACTTGTAAGCACTAAATAACCTACTAATTACTACAGCACTCAACCTTCCTCATTACCTAGAGGAAAACAGCTTTGATACTTACTTTCCTCACTTGCTTAGAGAAAAACAGTTCTTGTACTCACTTTCCACACTTATCTAGAGGAAAACAGTCTTTTATTCAGGCATGTCCAAGGGTCAGCTCCCAGTGTTCCTCCTGTCTATCTGATGAATCTGGGTAACTTGGGGCAATGGAGAAATTGCCTCATGTACACAGACAACCCTCTCCTCCTACCACCCAACACTACAACTTGTGAGAGATGCACTTATCTAGCCAAACTGGAGGTAAAGCTCTCTCCAATCAAGACTGAACTTGACAGTCAAGAGGAGAAGGTAAACACTTGCACCACACCACACTCATCACATAGTCTCACTAAATCTATGCCACCAAAATCCACACATAGAAACACAAAAATATTCGCGGAGGCTCTCAATAATTATCTGCTCAAGCAACAGAGACTTCCAAAGCAGAAATGCAAGCAACGTCCAACCCCCCAACACAACCCAAATGACACATAGCCCGCAGACTCGGTGTGCCACTCAACCACAGCTAATAAGGCAAAGCAACGTACCCAACACACTAGTCATAGGTGACTCTATAGTCAAGCACACTGATGTCCCACTCACCAGGCTAAACAAGGAGAAGGTTACTGTCAAGCTGCTTGTTGGGTGCCAGGATCCGCCACATAACCCACGCACTCAGGTTACTCCACAATAAGTACAAATATGACTCTGTCATTGTCCATGTTGGTGTGAATGACCTGAGATGTACCTCCCTGGACTACATGAAAAGAGACATGGAAGAGCTCTCTGATCTTGTAGCCCAGGCAGGTATGACCCTAGCCCTGAGTAGCATTCTGCCATCACCCAGAATGATGCCACAGTACAAGGACAAAATGATTGACTTCAACAACTGGCTAAGCTTCTGGTGCCACTCTAAAGGGATCCAGTATATGTCTGCCTGGGGTGACATGGTCGACAGACCACGATGCTTTGCCAGAGATGGCCTGCACCTGTCACCCCTGGGATTCTGCATACTGGTTAAGGTTCTTGCCGCCCCTATAGTGCCTTTTTTAGGCAAGGTTTAAATGACAAATTTACCACTGTAACAGAAACAGGCAAGCAAAAACTGAGGGTGACGCTACTCAATGCTAGAAGTATAAATCTCAAAATGCACTCACTCGAGGCACTCCTTAAAATGGAGATCATCGATATTTGTGCAGTGACTGAGACCTGGTTCAAGAATCCAGAGAGCACCCCTGCACTACCAGGCTATAACTCATACCACATTTTCGGCCATGTAACCTGGACCGGAACACCAAAGGCGGAGGTGTGTCCATGTTCATTAAGGATATTCACTCCTCCAGGCTAGTTGCTCAGCATAATGCAGCCGAGGTTATCCAAGTGCAACTAACTCTGGGCAAAACTGCAATCCAAATTGTAGCTTGCTACAGATCACTCACCATGCCTCAGGATTCCCACTCCTCTTTTCTTGATGTACTGGAAAATATTAGGGTTCAACCAAACACCCTAATAATGGGCGATTTCAACTACCCCACAATTAACTGGGAAAATGTACCAACTCCTTCGCTCAACGCTTTCTGGAATTCATAAACTCCAATGCCCTGGATCAACTTATCCACACCCCGACCAGGGGCAACAATATCCTAGATCTAGTAATTGCCAACATGAGTGACCGGTGTTCCACACCTGAAGTCAACGCCTCATTGGTCCGATCCGACCTTAAGCTAATTACCCTAGATATTCACATCTTGCCCCACCCCCCATTAAGGAAACCATGGTAAAAAATGTCTCCAAAGCCAACTTCATGCTTCTTAAGACAGAAGTGGTGAACCTCATGACACCCATGTAGATGGACAATACAGTTACGACTACTGAATCCTACACAATTGCACTTTATAAGCACTTACATGAGTGCATGGATCGTGCTATCCCAAACAGAACCAAGACGCTATCCTCCAAAAAAAGGAAGCCAATCTGGTGGTCCCCTGCCATAAACAAACTGTACAACAGAAGGAAGAAACTGTTGCAAAAGAGTAAAATCCCACGAATGGAGGAGCTCCCTGGTCAGCCTCAGTAAGAAGCTGCGATCCCTGATAAAATTCTCCAAAGCTAGTTACCAAAACAAAATTGCCACTGATTCTAAACACAACCACAAAGCATTCTATAGCTATGTCAAGAATCTCAATGGCAACACTCAGATCTGCTCTGAGTTACAGCACAATGGCACTAAATATACAGACCCAACTGATATTGCCAACATCCTGGCAGATAGGTTCAGTGTTAACTTTACCCCCCCTCTCACCCCCTAAAGAGCCCATCTCTATACCGGAAGAATGCAAAGTTCCTGTAATCAGGGCTGCACAGGTAAAAAACACACTCTCCAAAGCCAGGAACACAGGATGCATGGGACCAGACAACATCCCAGGCTGCGTTCTATATGAACTACAGAACAAACTGACACCCCACCTAAGTACTATGTTCAATCATAGCCTCACCTCAGGCTTTGTGCCTGCTGAATGGCACACAGCAACGGTTATCCCACTCCACAAAGGGGGAGCAACCACGGACCCCGGGAACTACCGCCCCATTAGCCTGACGAGCCTGGCCTGCAAGGCCATGGAACGTATCATCATGGAACATATAAACAAAGACATTGGTAATCTCCAAACTCTGGACTCCACCTAGTTCGGGTTTGTTAAAGGCAGATCATGTCTCCTAAACTTGATAGACTTCTTTGAAGCAGTCACCAAAGCCGTAGACAAGGGTAAGGTGGTTCACACAGCCTATCTAGATTTTGCCAAGGCTTTCAACACCATCCCTCACTCTGGAATTCTAGATAAACTCTCTAAACTAGATATAAATCCCTATGTCACAAGATGGGTTGCCAACTGGCTCACTGACAGAACCCACACTGTGAAAGTAGCAGACTCCAAATCCGACTTCAGACCAGTGACAAGTGGAGTACCACAGGGTTCAGTCCTAAGTCCTCTCCTGTTTGGTATCTACTTCTCTGAAGTACAGGCTAACACAGAAGGTCTTTGGCTAATGAAGTTTGCAGATGACTGCAAACTAGGAGCCATAATCGAAACTCCTAACGATGTGGACATCCTACAAAAGGGCCTCACTGAGACAGATGCTTGGTGTCAAAGCCATGACCTCAAGCTCAATACCAAAAAGTGCATTGTCATCCCCTCTGGTAAAAACTCTGTACCCATGAACTACAACATAGGCGGTAGTATACTTAACACCAAAAGTGTGATAAGAGACCTTGGGACACAGGTGGACAGTAGTCTCTCCTTTGATAATCACATTGCCACAGTAGTCAGGAAATACTTCTACGTGGCACACCTCATCACAAAAGGTTTCTCATCCAGGAAAAAAAGAGGTCATTGTTCCCCTCTACTCATCACTCATTAGACCCATTATAGAGTACAACGCCCCTTTTGGTATGTACCTCACAAGACATCTACAACAACTGGAAAGGCCGCAGAAATACCTCACAAAAAGGATTGCCGGCCTCAAACAGATGCCCTACGCAGACAGTCTCAAAAAACTCCAGCTTTACTCTGTCGCATATCGTCTACTCAGAGGTGATCTCTGCCTAACATACAAAGCTATGTCAAACCCAGAGCTGTTAGACATGCTCCACTTAAAGAAATCCCAATCCCTCCGAGCTACACGCTCTAGGGACCTAAACCTTGTCACCACAATAAACAGAACATGCCGGAGGGATAGATTCCTGTCCCAGAGGAAGAAAAATCTTGATGACTGGAAGGGAAATAGGAAATTCACCCCGGAGATCACCTCTGTGGCTCTGCTCGAAAGTGGCACAGGAAAATAATTTTCTTGGGTGGCAAAAGCCAGGGTATCTTTTTGGCTGGGCTTGTATAGTCCCCAGGGCCGATAGCCTAATACCTACCTATGAACCTAGGCCTTACCATAACATCCTTAGGACTCGTCACCAGGTTCCAGTCCCCCCCCCACTACAATTAGTAAACCTTGGAACTCTGTCAGTATGGTCATTACAGATTTTATTTCTAACCAATTAGTTCTCAGGAGGATGCAATTAATTTTTGTGCATTAGCCATAGCCCCTTAATACGAACATATACAGACATATTAGTTTTGCCTCTTCCATTTTAAACTGCAGATTTTTCCTAAGCAAAATTAGTGTTCCTGTCTTCCTTTCCACTTGCATATCTGAACTGTAACCTTTATTTATTTTATTTTATTTTACATTTGTTAACCGGGCTAGTCTAACTGGATACATGTCCATTTTCAGTAGAGGCCCGAGGAGTTAAGCTCCAAGTTAGGACAAAAAAAAATTAATACAATAAAGTATAAGGATACATGAGCAAATATAAAGTGTTAACAGTATGCATAAACAAGTTATCACAGTAAAATGTACAGTGCATGATACAAGAATGATAAAGGGATGTAAATACAATCAGAGTGGTCAAGAGAAATATGCAACATAGTTTAAAAAGGAAAATAGAGTTGCTTAATGAGTAGATGGGTTAGACAGAGTAGAGTATGTAGAGACACTTTGACTAGTCAGGTTTAGTGCATTGACATAACCAGTGTGTTTTCAGGAATACTTTCAATTTGTTTTTGAAAGAGGATAATGAGGAAAGTATGGAGAGTTCGTTTGGAAGGAGGTTCCAGGCTTTCCCAACTATATTAGAGAAAAGGGAGTCGCCAGCTTTGTTGTATGTTTTAGTGGTATGTACTAGAAGTTTCTGAGAAGACCTTAAGGATTCTAGGTTTTTATAGGGGGTGATTACTGTCGAGAGAATAGGTGTTTTTGAAGGTTTGTAAAGAGTTTTGTGGGCTATAGTTAGCTGATGGAATGTAATTAGATTTTGAAGTTCAAGCCAACCTAGCTGTTTTAAATTAAGGCAGTGATGGGTTCTAAAAGGATTACCAGATGCAAATCTAGCTATATTATTGTAGGACATTTCCAATTTGTTGAGATTATTTTTTGAAAGGTTAGTAAAAATGGGTGACGCATAGAGTAGAGAAGAGATTAGATGAGTGTGTGCTATTGTGGTTCGAGCTGAAGGTAGGAGAAAGGATTTTATCCTATAGAGAGAGCCTAGCTTTTTATTGACTGTTTTTATATTATTGTTAATATGGATGTCAACGTTCAGATTATTCTCAATGGTGACTCCTAATAGTTTTGTGGATGGATCTGGAGATATAATGGTATTATTGATAGAGTTTATTGAGAAATCCAGTGGAGGGGATTTCTTGGTAGGAGAGAAGAGGAGGAGTTTAGTCTTTTTGGGGTTTAGGAGAAGGCATCTCTGTGTGAACCATTGCTCAACTGTATTGAATACTTGTTGGGTCAGATAGAGTAGTTCAGAAGAGGAGGGGGCTGAGCAAATGAGTGTAGAGTCATCTGCATATTGTATGCATGTAGCTTGGGGGATGTAAAGGTGAAGATCGTTGATGAATATGGAAAAAAGTAGAGGTCCAAGGATGAAACCCTGGGGGACACAGAGGTTGACAGGGAGATGAGTAGATAGAGACTTGTGCCATAGTACGGCCTGTTCTCTTTTATCCAGATAGGACTGGAACCACCTAATAGAGGATGTATCTAATGACAGGGATTTTAGTATTGTGATGAGAATTTGGTGATTTACCATGTCAAATGCTTTAGACAGGTCAATGAAAAGGGCAGAAGAGAGTTTGTTAAGGTTGCGGTTATTGTTAATACAGTCTGTGAAGGAAAGAAGGGCAGTTGTAGTGCTATGTGAGGGTCTAAAACCATGTTGACAATTGGCTAGTAGGTTATTATGCATTAGATGATCAAGTAATTGTTTGTGGATGCATTTTTCCATGATCTTTGCCAGAGGTGAGAGAAGGGCAATGGGGCGGTAGTTGGAGAGGTCTGTGGATTGTCCTCCTTTGTGAAGAGGGATTATATGGGATATTTTCCATAAACTGGGAATAAAACTTTCAGAAATAGTCCTATTGATTAGGATAGAAATTGGATAGGCAATAGCTTTGGCTGATTGTTGTAAGAATTCAGCAGGTAGTTGGTCTGCTGAGGGGGAGCAGGGTTTTAGTTTCTGTAGAAGGGTTATAATATATGATGTTGGGACAGGTTGTAAATGAAAAGTAGGGGGTAAGGTTGATTGTTTGGAAGGTAGAGTGAAGTTGTTAGGAGATAGTTGACTGGCTAATGTTTGTATAGCATCTGTAAAAAAGTTGTTAAAGTCATTGGCTATGATTATTGGTGTTTTGTGTTCTGAATTTAGAGGATTTGGAGTAGTGGATTGTCCTGGGTGGCGTAGTTGGTTAATACTAGGCCAAAATTTCTGTGATTTATTTGTATGGGCTTGTTGGGATTGGAGGTAGTATTTTTTTTGTCGGTTATTATAGCTTTCTTAGTTTCATTTCTTAGTTGTCTAAATGTTTGTTGGTCTACAGGGTTTTTTTGTTTTTCTCCATTTTGCCCAATGTTTGTTTCTTCAATTGATTCTATGTTTGGTTTCCTTAGTAAGCCAAGGAGCGTGTTTGGATTTAGTTCTAACTAGTCTGGTTGGGGCATGATGGTTGAGGATGGCAAGGAAGTTGGAGTTAAAGTAACTTACAGCTTCCTCTAGATGTAGATTTTTTTAGGGGTGACCAGTTGCATGCTCTTAGTTCCAACTGGAGAAGTTCTGGGTTAAAGTTCTTTTTTACACCTTATGTTTTTAATTGATGTTGTGGAGGGTAAATTGATTCTATGTCTGATAATATAGGTAAGACTGTGGTCACTTAAGTCATCAGGGAGGGTTCCCGAGTCATAGTTGTGAGGATGATGGTTAATGAGGATCCAGTTTAATAAGGTTGATTTCCTGTTATATTTATTTATCCTGGTAGGGGAGGTGATGGTTTGGGAATATCCATAAAGGTTAATATGGTTTGAGGAGAGGCTGCCGCAGAAGCAGGTCCACTCAATATTTGTATCACCTAGAATAATGGTTTCTTGGAGTAGGTTTTGGGAAAGCCAGCAGAGTATCTTTTCCATGGTAGCTATGTTATTTCCTGGAGGTAGATATATACAAATGACATAGATGGATTTGGAATTGTTAAGAAGAAGTTTGGAGATTAGGGAGTGTATAGGTGGTTTGCAGTTATGAGTAGTTAATTGTAAGCTAGGTTTATAAAGGATAGCTACCCCTCCACCTTTCTTGGAAATATGGTCTAGTCTCAGGATATTATAACCAGGTGGGATGATTTGATTATCTTTGGTTGAAGGTTTTAGCCAGGTTTCTGTTAAGCAGAGAATATCAAAGGAATATATTTCTGTTAGAGCTTGGAGTTGAGTTACTTTGTTATTTATACTGCGTATATTAAGATGAGCAATTAAAAGTGAGTTAGATGGTCTAGAAAGGGCTTGAGTAGGTGATTCTTTGGGGTTGAGGAGAGAGATGGGAGTTGTTGGGGGGCCTGGGTTAGGGTGAATATCACCATCCTTTGCAAAGAGTAGTAGGCTTAGATAGTATAGGGTTTTGAACCTACTGTATACAGATAGACATTTTTTGGCAGTTGAATTGTTAAACTTTGTATGTAGAGTCACCCATTTGCTTTAATAAACTCTTTATACTCTTTCAGACATGAATACATTTCCTGAAATAATGCTGAGTCTATTCTCTCTTTTGCCAAGTATGCCAAAACCCTCCCCCTTTTGAAATTATCAGTCAATCCCAATGACATTCAATGACAGCAATTAAAGTGTCATCACTGTAGTTGATTTCATATCCAGTCTCATTCAGTCCTTACAATCTTTTCCTGTCTCTCCCCTATAGTCTTGTGAACCACTCGGCCGAGATAAGGTTGGGCTTACCTTATATATTTCAATATTAAGATAGCAGTAGTCTGGCTCCTAGAAACTGAAATATGAATAACTAATTTAAAAGTCAAAATAAACTAAGTTTATACATCCACTTATGCATTATACATAAATTATCAAGCAGATGCTTGAAAGTGAAGTCAATGCAGACGATTCTTCATACTTCAGTAATAGTCGAGCCTTAAAACGCAGACCCATCCCTGGTCCCACAGTTTCATTTGTCTTTAATTCTACTATCCTTGTTTTACAATCACTTCAACTCTTGAATTACCATCCATCCCATTTTCAAAGAACCAGTAAATGATGACCTTTTGATTATCTTAATATACCTCATAGTTGTGGCTAACCCAAGGTAAATAGAGTACAATCTTGGCTATTCAGCTCTGTCGTTTTCCTTTAGTGAAAAAAAAAGGTAATCCCATAAGAGGGTGTGTCTACTTTTCCTATACTGCCACATAATTAGATCCATGTTTACTTTCTTGTGCAACTCAAATGTGTGGGCAGAGTACAATGCTCCATCCCCCCCATCAACTTATTTCAACATTTAGAAATGACAACTGTCATTTTTGTTGCTCTAGCCCTCTAGTAATAGTCAACTGTAGATATAAGAGTTAACATTAAGTAAAATTTCCTTAAGTCCTTCACGGGGTTGTATCAAAATTCTGTAATATTCAGTATTCTCCCTCACCCACTCTTACTATTAAATACAGTTTCACCTTCTAATGCACTTCCTTCTCCCCTTGTATCACATTTTCATCCCTTGCATCATACATTTACTTTCAAAAGACGAAGCAGATAATGAATATACAATAAAAAACAAAGTCATCCATTAACTTAAAAAAAATCTCCATATGACTTTGATCAATTTTTTTTCTCGGTCAGGACCCTCTCCTTCTCATGTGGCTCTGTGGGGCTGTCCATCATTATCTGCCAATTGTGCCAAGAGTTTCCCTGCTGTTCTGCCTCAGGAATTAACTGAGGCTGGGAAGAAGTATCCTTTCAAGATTTTTTTCTGGCTCTCCAAGCGCTTAACTACCACAGGTACTTTTTTGTACTGGTGTGGTGAATTTTGACATGCCAATGTTGTAATTGATTACTTCTTGCTGAACCAGGTCTGGGAGCTTGTGGAAAGACTACTTAACATGCAGACATCTTACCAGAAGTCACCTGGTTATTTTATTTTCAAGTTCGTTGAACAGATCTGCGAATAGATTTTGAAGCCATGAATTGGAAACCATCAAAAGTGTCTCACTGCGCTACTCCAGTGCATACAATAAAACTCTGACCACAGCCCAGATGACCAGGGTTCATTTAGTAGCTTGGGTGACTAACAGAGGGTGTCAGGGAAGAAGGGCTCACCCATCCTGGAGGGGGTATGTACGGGTGCACACAGCAGTTGGAGCTTTCTGGAGGAGACCTGGAAACCCTTTGTGATGACCTAGAATCAAGAAAGGCAGCAGCATGCCTCAGCTCCCCTGTGCAATTTGGGGAGTAGACTGGCGCAGTCTTTCCACTGCACAGCCCTGCAAAGGTTGTCAGGGCACAGAGTTGGGGGTAAGAAACAACTTTAGGTAGGCTTAAGGAGTGAAAAAAAATATTCTGAATGTTAGATACCATGCTCTCGGAACACGCACTGGATTCTCACTGAGCCCAGCAGCAAAAGTTGAAGATTGTCCTGGAGTAGATTGCAGTAGCCTGTAGACCTACAGTAGGACATGGGGCACTAGGATGGCTGTCTGGATGAAAGTATGAGCAAAAGAGAGAGAGAGAAAAAAAGTGTCTTACTGGTGTACATAGAAGAGGACCTGCATCTTCTGCATTTCTTGAGATATTTCTTCTTGCTCAGGTAAATTTTCTTTTGCTTTTCTCTCATCCATAAATGAAGTACCTGAATGAGAAAGCTTTTTACTTACTTTCTCTAGATTTTTATGAAATGTAGAAAGTTTTACAAGTTTAGATGGCCACCTCTCAGTTAGGTAAAACCAGAAAGCCTTTAAATATCTAACTTTTGTAATTTTACTAAACTTTTTAAAGCAATAGTCACAACTACAATGCTTATAAACTGCCACTATTCAAAACAGGCAAATAAGGTGAAATTCCTCTAGGCAATATGTATAAATCACAGCTGAACAAATAAATGTTAAGTGGCTTAACAGCACACTTGCAATCTTTCTGGTCTTCCAACACCAAAGGCAAGTTCTATTCCCACTCCTGGTGAATGGATTAATTTTCAAACTGTTGATACTACAGTGCAATTTTAGGAAGTGCTGCACTTCTAAGTGTGCCCCTTTAAATTACATGTTAAACCAAGGTCCCACCTGCTTGGGTTGTTGGAACAGCAGGTAAAGACCTCACAGCACTTAATGAAATGGATAAGGAAGGTTCTGCACTGTCCTGGCCAAATATTTCTCAGTAGTATAAATACCATTTCAGGTCTTCACTAACAAGAGGCCACTAGCCTAGTGTGACTAACCCAGTTAAGAAAGGCCAACATAAAACAAAATTAAATAAAATAAAGCAACAACTAATTGTTTTGCAATCTAATACCACTTTAAAGGGGACTGTAAGCATACATAAGTTATTACCAATGTTATGTTGCCACGAGACCAGCATTGGTTTAAACAGGCACACAACTATGGAATAAAAATTCTTGGAACTGATGTACTTATGATTTACTGCCACAATAACCCTGTTTGAAGTAAACTCTAGCACTACCTCCTGGGCCTAAGCCAATCTTCTGTTTGTACAAAGCAGTACAAAACTCAAACTCTTAAATGAGTCACAATCGCTTATTTGAATATGTTCTTAACTGGCACCTTATAATAAATTTCTTTACATTGTATATTAACTGTTCTTACCTTTCATACTCTAGTTTTTTTTCTAGGAAAGTAGAATTTTTCTTGTGATCGTGGATTTGATCTTCTAGTTTTAAGAACTCCTGACGTAGCTCAGCAAGCTGCTCTGTAAAACAAGACAAGAAAAATAATTAACTTTGTATTTATAAATAATATTTAAGTACTACATCTGCACTATAAACTACTTCAGCCTCCTAGTTAAGTAAAAGGTAATAAAGTTATCAGCAATTAACTGCACTTTTGAACATAATCTGTGCACCATAAATAAGACTTACTAGTGCAGTATTCTGTGTTTCAAATATATCCCAAACAAACCATCCAAAGCTCAAAGCAGATTATAAATGAACAATGTAGCTGAACATTCATTTTTAACGCAAGTAGTTAACAGGCTTGCCCTCTAGTTAGCCTATGCCATGCCAGACTCCCTTTCTTTGTTCCTTGGTTCCAGTATTCTACTTTTCTTCCTGGCTATATCTCACAGGAAAGGTCTGGTATCAACATTTTTACCACATCTGCTGAAAGATACACAGCCCGTTTACACAGAAAAAAGTCAAAATTTAACACTGTTGCAATCAGTACCATAATCACAGCTCATCAATAATTTTTGGCTTGAGAAAAATGTTACAAGTCACCTTAAGACTGAAGCTTGAGTGGTGAATTCCATACTAAAACTTGGTATAGCTTGCACTGGAAGTCTAACACCTTAAATGGTTCAAAGCTGTAACAAATAATGCAGAAATGCCATGGCAACAACAAAGCAAGAAATACAGGGGGAAAAAAAAGAAGTTATGTACTTACCATAACGTTCCATGTGAGTTGTTTAGCTCGCCTTTATTCTCACTGATGGGTTCGGAGCCGATCCTCAGCTCCGTCATGGCCGATAGCAAAGTTCAAGGTTTGCCAGTAGCTCGAGACCAAGCCCCTTATCCCACAATGCACTGCTGGAATTACCTCAGATCTTGTTTGCTGCGAGTATATATACCCTTTTATTTATTTCTACAAGGAAGGACTTCCCGAAGGGGAAGAAGAAGTATTGAATAACCAGGATGTTACTAGCCTCTAAGCCAACTGTCAGCCAGGAGGGAGGGACGTGAGAATAAAGGCGAGATAAACAACTCACATGAAACGTTGTGGTAAGTACATAACTTCTTTATGTGAAGTTGTTAAATCTCGCCGTTTATTCTCACTGATGGGTAGCGTCCCTAGCACCCGCAATACTGGTTGGCTGATGGGAGTACATTTTTCAGGACCGTGGAACCAAAAGAAGACCTGTCCCTGGAAGCCTTATCTACTTTGTAATGAGTGATAAAGGTATGAGGCTTAGACCAAGTGGCTGTAGCACAAATGTTGTCAAGGGGCAATTTAGCTTGAAAGGCAGAAGATGTAGAAATGGCTCTGGTAGAATGAGCCTTAGGTTTGTGTGTCAATGGCATGCTTGCATTGCGCAAACAAAGGATATACAATCTGATAACCATTTAGATAAAGTTGTTTTAGCCACTGGAATACCTTTTCTGGCCTCCGAAAAGGATACAAAAAGTTGATCTGATTTTCTAATATCCTTAGTTCTGTCCAGATAAAATCTGAGCTGTCTGTGTACATCAAGTTTGTGCAGCATGAATTCCAATTCGTTAGAGTGGTTGGGAAAAAGACTGGCAGCTCAATGATCTGATTGATAATGGATTCAGAACAGACTTTAGGCAAAAAGTAGGGGGTTGTTCTGAGAGATGCTCTATCAGCATGGAAAATCATGTAAGGAGGCCTAACAGATAATGCTTGAAGTTCTGACACTCTGCGGGCAGAAGTAATGGCTACCAGAAATATAGTCTTCCAGGACAAATATTTGTGATCACAAGAAGATGCTGGTTCAAAAAGGGGGAGAATAATTTGAGACAGCATAAAATTCAAATTCCAGGGAGAATAAGGAATTTTGACAGGAGGTCTCGTGAAAGGCACCTTTAAGAAAGGCCTTCGATAACTTATGGCTCATAACATTCAACCCATCGAATCCAAGGTGGAAATTTGATATGGCGGCTAAATGGACTCTTAACTGTGGCAGCTGCTGCTCCTTCTTTAAAAATATTTGTCAAAAATTCTAAAACGAACGATAGAGGATCTCGGAAAGGGTCGATTTTCTGTATATTGGCCCAAATTGAGAACCTGATCCACTTACTGCGGTATAGTTTCCTGGTGGATGGCTTGTGAGAAGACAAAAGGATACGTCTTGCATCATCTGACAGCGAATGAAGCCTGGCAATTAGGGGAAGTGGCTTAGCCAAGCAGTCAGTTTTAGGGACTGCAGTGAAGGATGGAAGTCCCCTGACGGGTGTGTCAGAAGGTCCGGAACTGGGTCCAGGATCCATGGATCTTCCAGTAGATGATGGTGAAGGAAGGGGAACCAAATCTGTCAAGGCCAGTAGGGAGCTATGAGGATAACGGTCCTTCCCAGCGACTTTGCTTTCTGTAAAACCTTGGGTATCAATGGAATAGGTGGGAATGCATATAGGAGACCCGGAGGCCAATCGTGTATGAGTGCGTCTCTCAGGGAATGTCCCGGAGGTGGTATTAGGGCAAAATAGCTTCTGCATTTGGTATTGATGTGACTGGCAAAGAGGTCGCAGCAAGGCTGGCCCCATTTGCAGAAAATCAGATCCGCAACTCGTTGGTTGGGAGACCACTCATGAGGCAAAAGTATTGCCCTGCTTAGCTTGTCCGCTATCACATTGGATTTCCCCAGGATGTGCGTTGCTATCAGAAAACAGTGGGACGACACAACCCATTGCCATACCCTGAGTGCTTCTCGACAAAGGGGGTAAGACTTGGATCTTCCTTGTTTGTTCAAGTACCACACCACTGACATGTTTGTCCGTCTGAATTGCAATTGTCCCTAGAGGAAGAGAGTCGTGAAAGTACTGCAACACCAGAAGTACCGCTCTCAACTTCAGAACATTGATATGCAGATGTGACTCTTGATCTGTCCATGTGCCTTGGGCAGTCTTTCCCTGAAAATGCCCCCCGACCCTATCAGGGAAGCGTCCGTGGTCACAGTGGCTACTGGGGGGGGGGCAAAAGGTCTTCCGATTGTAACATGAAGAGGCGTCAACCACCACTGAAGGTCTCTCTTGCAAGAATCTGTGATGAGAATCATGTGGTACATCGGTAGCTTTTGGTAGGACCACTGAGCGAAGAGAAGCCATTGAAGGATTCGCATATGCATCCTTGCGAGTGGTACAGCCAGGATTGCTGCCACCATCAAACCTAGTACCTTCAAGACCTCTGCTGCTGTAGCCTTGTTCTTTGACACCAGTGAGATGTGTTGGCGAAGAAGTGAGACTCTATCGACTGGAAGACGTAGAGTGGTGGTTGAGGTATCTAACTCTGCTCCTATAAAAACGGTATGCTGTGATGGCAATAAGGCAGACTTTTCGAAGTTGACTGTAATGCCTAATTGATGGCAGAGTGTCAGAGTATATTGTGTTGCCTGAGTTAATTGATGCCTGGTGGTAGCAGTGAGGAGCCAGTCGTCTAGGTAGGGAACACCTGGAATCCTAGACGCCTCACGTGAGCTGTGACCACTGCCATGCATTTGGTGAACACCTTGGGGGCTGTAGTGAGACCAAAGGGCAGGGCTCGAAACTGGTAATGATTGGCTCCCAGCCGGAAACGCAGGTGACCCCTGGAGTGTCTGTTCATCTTTATGTGATGGTACGAGTCCTTGAGATCTATGGAGCACATCCAATTGCCTTTCCTTAGGAAGGGAAGAATGAACTGAAGCATGACCATTCGGAACTTCTCTTTCTTTACAAATTGGTTGAGTCTGCTGAGGTCCAAGACAGAACTCCAGTCCCCTGTTTTCTTTGGTACCAAAAAGAATCTCGAGTAAGTTCTGAATCCAACTTGGTCTGCTGGGACTGGTTGGATGACTCTTTTTCTAGCAATATTTGGACCTTTACGATTGCTTGTTCCCTGAGACTGGGTGGAACATCTGGGATTCTGCTTACAGGAGTAGGAGGGGAAGAGAACGGTATGAAATATCCCCTGAAAATGATGCTTTGTACCCATGTATCTGATGTTATGTTTAGCCAGGCTTCTGGGTACAAAGACAAGCGACCCCCGACTGCCTCCAGAGCCGAACAGCCCGGCCCACTTTCAGGAGCGCTGGTAGGGCTGACCAGAGAACTGGCCTCTGTCACCCTGTTGCTGCGGCCCCCCTCTACCACGCGGGCAGCATCTTCCGTTATAACCCCCTCCTCTGCCTCAAGAGGGGGGTTTCTCCACGTGTGTCCTGAAAAGCTCCCTGTGCTTTTCGGAACCACATTTTCCCTCCCCTAGGGTCCTTGGGGTAGGGCCGAGTAGGGGTAGAAAAACAAACTCCAACGGCAGATAGGGTCTTGCCTTCCTCACACCTGGTTAAAGTTTCCTTTACTTTAGGCCCAAACAGTGATGAGCCATCAAATGGGGTGTTGATAAAGGAAGACTTAAAGGGTTCTGCAAAGGAACAGAGATGCATCCAGGCTTGTCTCCACAGAGCGATGCCTGAATTAGCAGCTCTACTCGAACCATCAGCTGTATAAGATATGAGATGCATGGACGAGTTTAGGGTAGTGAGCTGTGTGTTGACTTTGTCGGCAACCACTGCAGCTACCATACTCTGGAGAGTATCTCCTAGCTCTTTTAGGAGATCTCTTTGCAGTCTCGTAAAATGGGTTAAATAGTTCAGCGATTGCAGAGAAAAAGTCGCTGAACTAAACATGCATTTCCCATATCTATCCATGATCCTAGAATCTCTGTTAGGAGGATGGATAGATGCAGATGTTTCAGACACTTCCTTTTTGGTGGCTACAACTACCACCATGGCATTAACAGGCACTCCTTTGGTCAAAAAGACTTTGTCCACCGGGGCAGAGATTAACTTATTCGGCTTCCGAGGGACAGGTTCCATGGCCTCCGGTGACTCCCACGGCTTACGAGAGATCAGCTCCATGAGTTCATCGTAAGGCGGAGACACCCAAGAAGTGGAAGATTGAGACCCAAAAGCCTTCAAGAGCACTGACTTGTCCTCAGTAGGGGTTTTGGACTGCCGATCGCCCCTCTGACTAAGGATCTCTAATATCTCCGCAAAGGAGATATCCTCACAGGGGGATCGAGGGGACCCTTCTGACTCAACCAAGTCCATGTCGGATGTCAAAGACTCCTGTGGGGGAGTCTAAGTGCCTCTTCTTGCACAGTCTCTTCCTGGGTACCTCCTCAGTGGGGAGATCTGGGGAGGTCTCGGAAGAGCAGAGGACATCCTGTTGGCCCACTTGAGGATCAGGGTCTCTACGCTTATGGGGACCGGTAGATGTAGAAACGGACACAGAAGCTTGAGGGGAGAAGGAAGCCTGAACTGATGCTGACTATGTCTTAGGAGACATAACTCTCCTCATGGCATCAAAAGCACCAAGGCTCCGATGAGAAGGGGTAGACGGATCCGGAGGGACCATCCGATCCTCCTGCACCGAAACCATGGGCTCCAAAGCCCGAGGTAAGAGCCACACTCATCCGAGCCGAAGCCCCGAGAGGAAGAGTCGGCAGTGACAAATCGGTCCGACTATCCTCCCCGGACCTGACAGGAGAGTGTCAGTTCCTAGCGTCCTCGGTCAGCGCCAAGGACGTCCAAGTAGATGGAACCGATAACACCAGTGCGGGTCTCGGTTCCATAGGTTTGACAACTATCGGTTCAGGCTCCTTTGGCTCCGAGAGTCCAGTACGGCTCGGAGGAGTAGTCAAGTCCGGTTCAATGGTCTTCGGCTCCAAAGTGGTCGGAGCCGACAACAATTTAACAAGTTCTGGTGCCTGTAGAAGCTTCTGCACTAGCCAATCCATATCCATATTAGAGAGGCTGACCGAAGACTTCGAGGAATGCACCAAAGGTGCTGACTGGAGCAGAGGAGATGAGGGAACTTCAGAGCCTGGCTCCAAGACTGGGAGCTGGCTCCGAACCAAAGGGACACTCAGTTCCGAGGACTGTGGAACTGTTGACTTTGTACCCTCTGATCTCTTTGCCTTCTTGGTTTGTTTAGAATCAGAAGATTTTGAAGATTTAAAAGAAGTGCTGGCACCTTCTTGGCTACCCAACGCCTCAGAGAAAGTATGCTGCAGCAAACCCCTATCTATGAGTTTTCTCCTTCTCTCTAAGAGAACCCTAGATGAAAAAGAGTGGCAAATACTGCAGGAGTCTTGTGGTGTTTAGCCCCCAGACAGTAAACACATTGGACATGTCCGTCCGTGACAGACATTTTCTGTCCACAATCTGGACATTTCTTAAACCCTGATTTGGGGTGAGACTTTTCTCTCTTATCCGACATATTACAAAGAGACACACCACAAAATTAACCTGTAAAGGTTAAATACAGGGCTAACTAAGCCCACACTAAACAATATATTAATAACAAGTAAAAATTGTAAAACTAAATAGGGCTAAGAAAGGGCCCAACACTAAGTAAAAAGTACAGTTGTGTACACTTACCATAAATGTAGATGTTCGATTGTCTTCACTGTTGCAGTCATGACTGTAGAGTTCTCCCCTGCCGGCAGGCAGTCCTCGGTCGGCCAGAATCCCAAAGTCTGGGTCCAGCGTCGGCTGTTCAGCCATGCTCCCTGATGTCAGAGCGCCAGGAGTACAAAGCTGACAGCTGACGCCATGTTCTCCAGTTTTTCTTGCCCCAGATGTCAGGAGTCTCAAAATGAGTAAGGTCCCATACCCTTTGCAAATACACCTCAGAAGAATGGTGAAAAAAGGAACCACACAAAAGTAAAAAATAAGAGGGGACAGGAGGGAGGGAAACCCAGACTGCAACAGTGAAGACACTCGAACATCTACATTTATGGTAAGTGTACACAACTGCACTATGTTCATCGTGTTTCACTGTTGCAGTCATGACTGTAGGGTAGAATCCCAGAGCAGAATGAAAGGGAGGTGGTCATAAAGTAGAAGGGGCGGCTAAAAGGCCTTGCAAGATTGCAGAAGCAAAGCCTGCCCTAGACTTAGCGTAGAGAGGTAGATTGTAGTGCTTTGAAAAGGTATGCACTGAACTCCAAGTTGCAGCTTCCAAAATGTCTTTGGTAGGAACTCCCCTGAGGAAGGCAGCTGAAGTGGCAGCAGCTCTGGTGGAATGAGTCCTTATACTCCCTGGAATTTGCTTTCCATGGTGTGAATAACAAAATCTGATTCCATGAGCAATCCATTTAGAAATGGTCTGTTTTGAAATGGCTTTACCTTGGGAACTTGAAGCATAAGAAACAAACAATTGCTCTGATTTCTTGATGTCCTTGGTTCTGTCCAGGTAAAAACGTAGTTGTCTGTGTACATCCAAGGAATGTAAGATCCTTTCCCCTTTATTTTGAGGAGTGGGGAAAAAGTTGGCAAGTGAATAGTTTGATTTAAAGCCACTTTGGAAACCACCTTAGGCATGAAAGTAGGATTAGTCCTTAAAGACACCCTGTCTTGATGAAAAATAATATAAGGTTCCACAGCCATGAGAGCTTGCAACTCCGAAACTCTCCTGGCAGAGGTCAGAGCTAACAGGATGGCTGTTTTCCAAGATAAAAACTTGATGTCAGAAGTGGCAGCAGGCTCAAAAGGAGGTAAGGTGAGCTTTTCCAAAACATAGTTGAGATCCCAAGCAGGAATGAGAGGAGATCTAGGGGGCCTTAAGTTCTTAGCTCCTCTGAGAAACTGTCTCATGAGCTGGTGGGAAAAGATTGGAGGGTCTGTATTAAAATGAGCAGAAATAGCAGAGGCATGTATCTTAATGGAAGAGAAAGAGAGACCCTTATGTAAGAGGTCTGTCAGGTAAAGTAAAATCAAAGGAATGTTAGGAAAAAGAGGATCAGAATCCTGAGTTTGCATCCAGAAACAAAATCTTTTCCATTTTCCTGCATAAGATTTTCTAGTGCTAGGCCGTCTGGCTTCTAAAATGACATCCATAACCTGCTTGGGTAGGAGAGAATGAATCAAAGACCCTGGATTAACCAGGCTGCCAGGCTGAGAGTTCTGACATGGGAGTGTAGAACCTGACCCTGGTGTTGGGACAGAAGGTTGGGAGTCTGTGGTAAAACCCAAGGGGGTTCCAGACAAAGGTTTTTCAGAGTTGGGTACCAAAACTGTCGAGGCCAATTTGGGGCCAGCAAGATTATCATCTCGGGCTTGTCCTGTTTGATCTTTAATAATACCCGTGGAAGAAGAGGAAGAGGCAGAAAGGCATATCCCGAGAGGTTTCTCCAACTGAATGATAGTGCATCCACTTTCCAAGCTTGTTCGTGGAAAGTCCTGGTGCAAAAAATTTGTAGTTGATAATTGAGGTGGGATGCAAAGAGGTCTATGTGAGGACATCCCCAGACTGCTGTTACCATCTTGAATATTTCGGTGTCCAGCATCCACTCATGTGGGTCCGAAAGGTTTCTGCTCAGACTGTCTGCCAGAAAGTTTTGCTTCCCTGGTAGAAACTGAGCTTGAAGGTCCAGATTGCAAGCTAGAGCTGTGTTCCACAGATCCATGGCTAGTCTGCAAAGGGGGTAGGAATGAGATCCCCCTTGCTTGTTTATGTACCACATGACTGTGGTGTTGTCTGTCCGTATCAGTAGTTGTCCTGGTTGTAGAAGATTCCTGAAGGCCAATAGAACTTTCTGAACGGCTAACATTTCCTTTAAATTGATATGCAGGTGCTTCCGATCCTTTGTCCGAAGGCCCTGCAGACAGTTGCCCTGAAAATGGGCTCCCCATGCATAATCTGAGGCATCCGTGGTTAGTATCTGAGTGGCAGGAGGCAGACAGAAGGGTTTTCCTTTGTTTAGAGTACATGCCTTGGACCACCAAAGGAATTCCTTTTGAAGACAAGGCAGGACAGAGATCAGTATGTCTAAACTGTGGCAATGCTGAGACCATACACTTTTTAGGTACCACTGTATTTTCCTCATATGCAGTCTTGCATATGGTACGAGAAGGATGCAGGAGGCCATGTAACCCAAAGCCTGCAGGAATCTCCTTGCAGATAGCGGAGTTAAAGTTGCCAAGGTTTTGAAAGTTGAAGCCAACTGTTTTTCGTATGTCAGAAATGCCATCTGGGTTGTTGTGTTTAGAGAAGCGCCCAGAAAAATTATCTGTTGTGAGGGTGTCAAATTTGACTTTTTTATGTTTACAGTGAATCCCAGGAACTTGAGTAGATTCTGAACAAACTGTAGATGCTGGAGTAAGACATCCTTGCGATCTGCCTGAATAAGACAATCATCCAGATAAGGGTAAATTTGAATTCCCTTGAGTGTGCAATAAGCTACTACTGGAGCCAGGCATTTGGTGAAGACCCTGGGCGCAGTAGACAATCCAAAGGGCAGCGCAGAGAATTGAAAGTGCCTCGATCCGGCCTTGAACCTGAGGTATTTTCTGCGTTCCTGCCTGATGGGAATGTGTAAATATGCCTCCTTTAAATCCAAAGTTACCATCCATGCATTTTTGGTCAGCATTGGAAGTAGCTGCTGTAGAGTAAGCATCTTGAATTTTGGTATCTCGAGAAAAAAGTGTTCAAGACTGACAGATCCAGAATGGGTCTCCATGAATTTTGTTTCCTGGGGACTAGAAAGAGCCTTGAGTAAAAACCTTGTCCCATCTCTGAAAGTGGAACTAGTTCTATGGCTTTCATAGCCAAGAGAGCTTCCACCTGGTTTAAGGCCTCTGTCCACTGATGTTTTGGAAGATCTGGCCATCCGCTTGGCCTTGGTAGGGTATGAAAATGGAATTTGTAACCTCTTGAAACCACATCCAGAACCCACTTGTCTTGGGTTATAAGAGTCCAATTTAGGTGAAAAAGAGAAAGTTTTCCTCCGAGAGGGGCTTCCAGGCAAGAAGTTCCTGCAGCCCAAAAGAGGGAGTCATTGAGTCTGTTTCCTATGAGCTTGCGACCTGTCCTCTCCTCCCCTAGGGGTGGAAGCAGTCCACTGTCTTGGTCTATAAGGAGAAGGATGCAGGAGGCCATGTAACCCAAAGCCTGCAGGAATCTCCTTGCAGATAGCGGAGTTAAAGTTGCCAAGGTTTTGAAAGTTGAAGCCAACTGTTTTTCGTATGTCAGAAATGCCAAGACCCATACTGCTCTCCTCAGGGAATGCTCTGACCAGGAGTTAACTTCTACTCACACACAGGGTAGCCTCCCGCCCTAACTTTATGTGAAGTTCCCAAGACCCATACTGCTCTCCTCAGGGAATGCTCTGACCAGGAGTTAACTTCTACTCACACACAGGGTAGCCTCCCGCCCTAACTTTATGTGAAGTTCCCAAGACCCATACTGCTCTCCTCAGGGAATGCTCTGACCAGGAGTTAACTTCTACTCACACACAGGGTAAATTCAAAACATTGTTGACGCCTTAAAAGTATATATTGACATTCTTGACTCAGGAACCTGGTGGTATCGCTAAGATAATTACAGTCCTAAATATATTTACCTGAAAACTGCTTCTTCACAGCAGAACTACAAATAACTGTTGTAGTAACTCCTAGCAGTGGATTTCTGCACTCAATGCCTGCTCTCTCTAAGACCCCATCTCCTGGCTGGAACTGGAATACATACGTCAGACAGTTTTGAAATAATCCTCCAGGTTCACTGTTAACCTTTCACTTCATAGCATTTCTGTTGTCTGTCTACTTCTCGGTCGCATCTCGACCTAAAGGTAACTCAAAAGGTCTGGAAAGCTAAACTGTGTGTTTACTGCAGTGTTTTAGACCTTTTGCACTCAAATCAGTTAGTGGACTTACTCCTCCTTTGCATTGTACTGTATTACCAGATTCTGTTGTTAAGTTACTAACCTTAAGTTCTACACGAGTTCTAGCGTTGCTTTACTCAATGGTATAGCGACTAAGTCTGATGTTATCTGCTCCTATTATACAGTGCTTGAAAGTGTATTTAGCACATCTTTTGATGTAATTTTGCTATTGTGTTGCTGACGCACTTCTAGCGTCGTTTTACTCAACTGTATAGCGACTAGGTCTGTTGTTTGCTGCTCCTATTTTAGAGTGTTTGAGAGTGTCTTTAGCACCTATTTTGATGGTATTTTGCTTATATCTGATAAGCGACTTGGCTGTTACTGCAGAAGAAGAAACTCAAAGTGTCTGCATGTGTCTGCACGAGTATGTGTGAAATACTGTTCTTTCAAGCTGTATGCTTTTAATACTGCTTCTCCTGACTGCATGTGAATTTCTCCATAAAACTGTTGTATAGCTGAGCTTTCCTAGTTAACAATAGCTACTCTAACATCCCATCTCTTTCCTTTATCTCACAGGTAGCCTCCCGCCCTAACTTTATGTGAAGTTCCCAAGACCCATACTGCTCTCCTCAGGGAATGCTCTGACCAGGAGTTAACTTCTACTCACACACAGGGTAAATTCAAAACATTGTTGACGCCTTAAAAGTATATATTGACATTCTTGACTCAGGAACCTGGTGGTATCGCTAAGATAATTACAGTCCTAAATATATTTACCTGAAAACTGCTTCTTCACAGCAGAACTACAAATAACTGTTGTAGTAACTCCTAGCAGTGGATGCCCGCTTAGCCCAAAGCGCTCGGGGGCCAGCTCCGCTCCCTCCCTGCCCCTTATCCCACCCGCCCCAGTACCCCTAAAGTTATAGGTATAGCCAGCCCCTCCCACTCTCCCCTGCAAATCCAAAGCTCACACTACTACTCCGCCCACTTCAAGGCCCACCCCCATTACCAATTCTAACACCAAATCTCCTCCCTCCCTATACCCTCTCCTCATCCCTATCATGGCCAGACTCAATTATTCTATCACCCTCTCACATCTATATTACTCATCACTATCTATTTCTTAACAAAGTATGAAAATCAATCTCTGTTAGGAATCCCTCACAACGGCCACACCAACTCCCAATCCTATCTCAATGGCATCTCTATTGCATCTTCACCCTACCAAGACAAAACAATATCCCCAAAGTAGTCCATCTCACACTTCACTACCCTAAAACGCCAACTAACAAAACTAACCTCAAACTACTACTTAAACTGCAAAGATTTTTACTGTACCTGAAAATCGATAATCATTGCTGGTGATATCCATCCTAACCCAGGTCCCACCACAATATCTGACTCTAACCCCACTAACTACCCGAAAATCTACAGACTCCCTTCTAATACTACATCTGAACCTAAGAAGCATTAACAATAAAATTCACACCCTACATGCCATGATGGCTACTCACTCTCCTGACATTATGTGTCTAACTGAGACATGGCTAAAGCCCACCACTAAGGATCAAGAGATCCTTCCACCCGGGTATAATATCTACAGAGCTGATCGTGCTAAGAAAAAAGGGGGAGGAATAGCTGTAATGTTTAGAAATACCCTGAATATCCTTAAGAATCCATTACAACCCCCTACAATCTCCAAAGTAGAACTAATTGCCCTAAAAATATGCCTAAATGCTCAAAAATGCCTCAACCTCATTGTTACCTATATCCCACCTGGGAAGAACACAGACAACCTTGAGCAAACCCTGTGTTGGTTAGCCACCAACTACCCTCAAGAAACCATATTACTTGGAGACGTTAATATTGATTGGTCTCTCTGTTCTACCCATACAACCCCACAACCCATCAACCTACATGGTTTTTCCCAACATATCCTATCCCCTACCAGAATTGGCAATACTCTCCAAAAAGAAAGTACCATAGACTGGATCCTTACCAATAGAGACTCAAACAATTATACTACAGGCACCCTTCCCAATGACCTCAGTGACCACCTTATAACTTATATTCTTAAACATAAATGCCCTACTTCCATCCCCCCCGTATATAGACTAATCAGAAACAAAAAGAATTTTATCCCACAACAATTTCTTGCTGACCTAAAATCCTGCAACTGGACCATATTAAGAACCCTACCCCTCCAAGAGAGTGTGTCCCACTTTAACGACACATTCCTTAAGATACTTGACTCACATGCCCCACACAGACAAATTAGATCCAAAGTACGTATAGCACCTTGGCTTTCTAGAGAAACTAAAACCAAAATTAAACTCCGTAACCTAGCCTGGAAGAGATGGAGAGCCACAAAAACCCCCCAAGAACGTACTAAATTTTTACAACTAAGAAACACTACCAAAACAGCCATTATCCAAGACAAAAAACAATACTTCTGCGATCTCCAGCATAAACACCAGAACAACCCAAAGAAATTCTGGGCAGGTTTTAACAACCTCCTGCACCCTGGTAAAACTACTACCCCAACCCCGAAACTCATTGAGAAAGAACAGGAAGTAGTAGCCAATACCTTTAACTCCTTCTTCACGAGACAATCCAAACTCTAGCCAGTCAATTTACCTCCTCCCCCCCCATCTGCCTCACAACCCCATGATGATGCCCCCCCCCCGCTCACTTTAAAGCCAGTCTCCTCATCCTACATCGTAATGATCCTCTTAAAAGCTCAAACCAACGACACTAGCAGCTGATCACCTCCCAGCAGAATTCTTACAAATTATGCCTGATGTCATTGCTTACCCCATATCAATCCTTATCAACAGAACCATTTCTGAAGCTAGTATCCCTCTATTTGGAAGATTTCTTATATTATTCCTCACATAGGAGGTTCCTCCACGGAAATCTCAAACTATAGACCAATAGCTATACTGTCCCCAATAGCAAAAATTATGGAAAGATGCATTCACAAACAACTTCTTAACTACCTCACCTGTAATCATCTCTTGTCAAACTCCCAACACGGCTTCGCCCCCACCATAGTACTACCACTGCCCTTCTTTCCTTGTCGACTCCATCAATAACAATCGCAATAGCAAACTAATATCCTCTGCCCTCTTTCTTGACCTATCAAAAGCATTCGACATGGTCAATCATCAGCTCCTTCTGTCAACCCTTGCGACCCTACATCTGGACACCCCAGCACTAACCTGGTTCAATGCTTACCACTGATAGGCAACAAGCTGTCCTGTGGCAAAACAGACTATCAGGCCTGCTCCCTAACACCATTGGTGTTCCTCAGGGCTCAATTTTGGGTCCACTTCTGTTTTCTATCTTCATTAATGACCTTCACTCAGTCATCCTCAATCCACCTGCATCCAATATGCCGATGACTCCACCTTGATCTGCTCTGATGTCTCTCTCCTGAATCTCCAGTCCACCACTCAACTCTGTTTCTCTCAAGTAGCAAAATGGTTTACTGACCGGCAACTCCTACTCAACCCAACAAAAACTAAACTACTATTATTTTTCCCCAACGTCTTCTCAACCCTAGGAAAAGAACTCCCAAGTAATAATAATACAACCTTCCATGTTAAATCCAATAATGGGACTATCATAACCCTGTCACCAGTACCAAATTACTAGGTGTAACTATTGATCATAAGCTCAAATTTGACATTCACATTACCCAAACCGTTAAATCTGTTAACAAAAACTTGGATCCATGTACAATAAAAACTTTTTAACTCCTAATGCCAAACTAACCATTGCCGCACACATCTCCTCTCTACCCTCCTCTATGCCTCCCCAGTCTTTTCTTTCCTCAATAAACATGAACTTAATATGCTCTCCTGGCCTATAACCACATTGCTAGATTCATAACAGGTTCCCCATATCGCACCCACCATTGTCTTAATCTGAGAAAACTTGGTTGGTTGGAACTACCCAACCTTCTCAAACTTAATCAACTCACGGAAGCCTGTAAAATAATTAATCAACCAGATAGAACTCCCTCACTGTGTAGTATACTGACCCCATACACAAACCTAACTAGTCTGCGATCATCCAACAGCACCCAGATCCTAACTATTAAAGCTAATAACTCGGCGGTGATGCCCTCTTTGCCAACTCCATTGGCAAGCCATGGAACTCCCTGCCAAACTACCTGAGAACTATAACCTCGCACAATAAGTTCAAAATCGACCTGAAAGAATATCTCAAGACACAATGGCTATGCCCATGTCTTGAACCTGACTAACTTCTCATATCAAATCCATCTAGGCCCCTTCCCTCTGGACCATGTCCCCTTCCATATCTTTAAAATTCACACAACCCCAATGGAAACGGGTGACTCTTGAACTAGTCTACACACTATTATATATAAAACCTCACAGCTATGTATTACCTGCTGATTTGTATCTTACCTGATGAGCTATTTCTCTCATATTACAGCTACGATAAATTTATTTCCCTTATTGTATATGTGACAGGTCCCCTTATCAATAACTTGTATTTTTTTCAAACCATGTATCTTGTATAACTTGTACTCTCAACTTGTGTCTAACCATTTTGTCTGGAGCTTTTCTCCTCGGGCCTCTACTGAAAAAGGATATGTATCCAGCTAGACTAGCCCGGTTAACAAATGTAAAATAAATAAAAATAAAAATAAATAAATAAGAGGCTTGTGTTTGAGGCCTTCCTCGGGAGCGTCTGTATCTACCCCTCTGAGGCCTGTCCGAATTGGGAAAGGACCAATTTTTTGTAGGCCAATTCCTACTAAATCTGGGTGGCTGTACTTGTAAGAAATAACTGTTTGCATGGATTTTGCCTTGTCCTCCATCTTTTTAATCACCTCTTCAGCTTTAGATCCAAACAAAACATTATGCTGAACAGGAGCATCCAATAATTTAGCTTTTACTTGATCTGGCAAATTTTGTTCCTTTAACCATGCATGCCTTCTAATTACTGTGCCAGAGGCAGCAGCTCTACAAGAAGCCTCCAAGGCATCAAATCCACAGTGTAAACCATGCTTCCCAACTTGTTCAGTGGCATGCATTAAGTCATGTAATTCCTTATCATCTGCACAGGCAGAAATGGAAGTTAGCTTTTGTTTTAAAACAGACAGGAGAAATTGCTGGTATTTCAGCATATGAAACTGACAGTTTAAAGCCCTAATAGATAAAGTAGCAGAAGTGTACACTTTTTTGCCCCAGTTTTCTACAGATCTGGAATCCTTCTCAGTGGGAATGGGGTCTTTAGCAGAAGCGGCCTCGACTCCCTTAGGACCCTGAGAAATGGTTTCAGGGTCAGCAGAAGGGTTCTTGTATAAAAACTGGTGGGACTCAGGAACCCTGTAATATCTGTCAGGCTGAACAGGAGCTGGAGGAAAAGAGTCAGGGGTTAAGTTAGCCTCCGAAAAAGCATCATCCACAATATCCAAAATAGGAGGAATAGCCAGGGGTCTATGTTGGGGAAGAAGAAGAAAATCCCTTAGTCTTTTCTTAGATTCCGAATACTCCTGTCCTTCCCAGTGGAAATGTTCCCTCATTTCATGCAAAGTTTCCCCAAAAGAGAAATCCTCAGGGGGAGAAGCTGAAGGAATGGATTCCTCAGCATCAGAATCCTCATAAGGAGGGAAAGAATATTCCTGGTCAGAAGAAGAAACTGAAGAAACAGAAGCCTGATCAGAGGAGTCATAATAAACTTCCTGCCTTGGCCTTTTATCTGGAGGGGGATGTGAACCCCTAATCATAGTAAGTAAGTCCTCCGCCATCTTAAGTAACTGTTTCTGTGACTTGGGAGCCAGATCAGAAGAGGCCTGAGTTGCAGTCTTCTTTGCCTTTGTCTTTGGCTTTGCCTTTATTAGAAGCTGAGTAGGCCTGAAAACTCCTTTGGAAGCCGGTACCTGCACAGCGGCTCCGGACCCATCCGAAGAAGCATTGTCCGAAGGTCCTGCAACAGAAATATTCAAAGGCCTAGTTGGCTCCTCGTGGGAGTCTGTTTGGGTCATCGGTTCCGAAATGGCCAACGACTGGGGCTGCAAACGTGCCTCACTGACGGCGGCCGAACCTGAAGCTGGCTCTGCTTGTACGATATCGTCTGATTTGGACCTCGGAAGCCTGTCTTTGTCCTTGCGTCGTTTGTGAACTCCGGTAGCCGGAACCGTATCCGACGACATTTTGTAATTAAAATGCCTACCGAAGTAATGAAATGCAAAATCGTACCTTCGTTTAATTGTACGTTGATTGAATCTAGCACAAAACTGACAACTAGCTACGTCGTGGTCAGGGCCTAAGCAAGGAATACAGTAAGAATGAAAATCCTTATGAGGTATTTGCTTCCCACATGAAATATAATTATTAACTTTTTCTGACATCGGACTGGAGCAAGAAAAAAGTTTCCCCAACGGGGTACTTAGCTTTGGGTAGGAGAAGAAAGTCTTCGGACTGAAGTTTGTTCAGAAAAGATTGTCAGGAGTCAGCCGACCGGCACTTGCGAACTGCTATCACCGCACAGCAAGAAAGACTGGAGAACATGGCGTTGGCTGTCAGCTTTGTACTCCTGGCGCTCTGACGTCAAGGAGCATGGCTGAACAGCTGACGCCGGACCCAGACTTTGGGATTCTGGCCGACCGAGGACTGCCTGCCAGCAGGGGAGAACCCTACAGTCATGACTGCAACAGTGAAACACGATGAACATCTAAGCCAACACAGGGCACTATCTCTAAAATCTATCCTACTTTAAACTATTATGATTTTTAATAAGAAACACACACACTCACACTAAATAAGAAGAATCTCTCAAAAAGAGTACAAAAAAGTTTTTTAAAACTTGCGATTTATCAAAATGGTCTGAGCTAACTGGATCACAGAGATCTCTCTTGCCGCGGCAAACTAGATCTGAGGTAATTCCAGCAGTGCATTGTGGGATAAGGGGCTTGGTCTAGCGCTAATGGCAAACCTTGAGCTTTGCTATTGGCCGTGTCGGAGCCGAGGATCGGCTCCGAACCCATCAGTGAGAATAAATGGCGAGATTTAACAACTTCACATTACAGTACATAAGAAACAAAATGCAGTCGAGCTGGATGAATAAGACTCTCTGTTTCAAATACACCACCACTGAACTTTTATTACGCAATATGGGCACCAAGCAGAGGCATGTTAACCTCTTTATGACAGCGGAGCCATTAAACTGGGGAACAAAATAACACAACTTTCACCATATGCTCATTTAGAAACCAATTAAAAAATAAGAGAGAGGATCTCCACAGCAAGGCAAACCATTACTTTATTACTCTCCAGTTTATAAAAAGAGCTGAAAACACAACAAAGCAGGAAAGCAGGAATGTAACATTACGGCACTACTTCCTGGTCTGAGGCACAGCAGTACATGATGTAATAGGGATTATGCATTCAGCAGTGCACCGCTACTAACACTGGCTCCATGGAGATACGGATCAAAGTCTGGCGGAGGAAGAGAGGATTATGGTGGAGAGGTGCAGCTACTCTAAACAAAGCATCTTTTAACGATGTTAAGATTTGTGAATGGGAAAACATTCAGTGTGATTTCACTGGAAAACCAATGTAATTAAAGAAACAATTATAGTGGTTGGAGGGTCTCTGTGTATGAAACAAGTTGAATACATTACCATTGACAGATTTTGTTTTTCTCCTGATCAGTGTGAAACGTAAGATATGTACCCAGTCATAAGGTGGTAATTTAGGAGGTATATAGGCTATTTTGTACAGGAAAATTATGGATCTGCTGTCATATGGTTCAAATGATTATTTTTGGGGTGCATACATGTAGAACAAGCAGAATAAGCAATGACAATAATGGTAATAATTTATCTGCTCACAAGCAAATATACGAATTCAGTCAGACAGCATTTAATTTGTCTGTGACAAGCCCTGCTATCACATGATCACAGATAAACCATTTCTAGTGGGTTGGGAGGTGTATTTGACTGGGTGTGCATCTGTGTGAAACAGGTTACATTAAATGAAAGAAATTATCTCCAAAGTAATGCAAGTCAAACAGCTGAGGCGTACGTAGCCAAAAGATTGTGCATTTTTGGGGGAGCAGGGTTAGTCCTGCATCTCAAAGAAATTGCTTCTGTTACTTGACAACAATTAAATAATCAATGGTGTTGACATTGTTTGTATAACAATTTGAATGCACTACTGCAGAAACTAATTCTATAGGTGAACTCGCCAGGCGAAAAAAAAAAATTTCTTCTGAGGTCTCAGTCTATCTAAGAGCAAATGACCAAATACATTTATTCACAGTTACAAGACTGCAGATCTTGACTTCCATGGATAATGTGTGCATGTGAAATAAGCTAAATGATTTACTCATGTTATTACTAACAACTGAGGTGCACCCAGTCAAATGGTGATAAAAAGGAGGTGTCTGTGTATGATGACAACTGATCACAAGAATGACCATCACATTTAAAAGGCTGCAGATCTCGATTATCAGGACATGCATTTCTGCACGTATGAGAAATAATATGAAATGTACACCTTGAGACAAACTTTCATTCACCTGACTGGAAAAAGCTATTGAAATTTTACCAACAAAGAAAAAACATTGTTTCATACTCAACAGATTTGCCCCATTTAGAATAAACTGACCCACGGTCACTCATTCAGTTTAACATATCGGATTCCCGTAGCAAGCTAGATCAAACAAGCTGAAATATAATACTAAAACACAGTCTGATCTACATTATCAGAGGAAGCATCTGTCCATAAAATGAAAATGAAACAATGTGAGTAGCATTTCTTTCTTCTGACCATAATCAGACATTAGAAGAGTACCCAATTAAAAACTGGTTAGTTTCTATGCATGTGTGGGAAATGTAAATGAAAGCTGAAATGCATCTTACTAAAAACAAATACTGGTTACTTCTATCTGTACATAATTTGCATGACTATAGTCAAAGTGTGCGCCCTACCAGTAGGGATTATTTTAGGGACAGATTGAGTATAAAAGGCATTGAAAATACTGTGCTGTGATACACATGAAAAAAATGGAGACATGACAGTCTTCATCTTGGCTTTCAAAACCAACATTTTATTATCACAGTTGCACAACATACAACTGAGGTTTTTCATCTATCAACTCAAAACCTGAAAATGTTCAATACATTTAGTTCACAACGAAGATGTGCATATTCATTTTCCTAATGCAGACAAGAATTTACTACCTTAAAACTAAAGCATAAGTAAAATTTTAATAGGAGGTACCAAACTGGTTCAGAGACATAAATCTGCACTGGTAGGGAGCAGATAACAGGCTTATGTTATGTAGTCCGACTGTGCAGGAATTCAAGCTATGTTATGTATAGCTTCACTATGATTAAGGTATATGTCTTAATTTCAGAACATGATACAGGTCAAGAGCATTTATATCAAATGGAGTTGAAGTCATATATATATATATATATATATATATATATATATATATATATCAAGAGTTGAAAACAGTTCCCTGGCAGGTAAACGCTCTAAATAGTATATATGCCAGTTAATGGAAAGGAGTGAAGCTGGACAGTCCACAAATAAGTTGCTCTGGATAACTCCAAGTGTATTAAAGTACATCCAAATAAAGCGTACAGTTTTGTGGTTTACACAAACATTTTATTGCAACGGACAAGCGCTTTCGCTAAACATAGCTTCTTCAGGTCACTTTGATAAATGCAGGAATAATATTGCTCAATATATAAGCATATCAATCAACCAATTTAAAACATCAATTACATATTTAAAAGGGAAATGTGGGAATATATGTGATGGGTGTATATACATGCAACAATGCATAAAAGTGTATCTCGATTCAAAACCAAATATATAAAAAATACAAAAATATGAATAACACATTAATGCATAAGTCAGCATGTAAATAACAATCGAATTAAGACTTAAAATACTAAAAAACTACTAAAACCTTACTAAACAATTTTAAAAAATGTTGAAAAATACATTGTATGTTAAAAAACCTATCTATATGCTACAGAAAAATACCTAAAAATCATTACATCAATAAAAATGCACTGTCATAATACAATCTATCACATTTCAAGAGGTATAAACAAACATGCTTAAAGTATCAATGTTAATGAATCTCAAATCACTTAATATTTCTACGTTTCCTTAGCCTCGGCTTAATAGATGCTCTTTCATTCAAACCTGACCCACTGTCGGCCCTCAATCGGACAATCCAATCACTCTCTTTACCTTCAGTATCACTCCTTATGTCACCGCCTCTCTTGTTTGGAATTAGGACTTCAAGAGCCCTGAAAAGAAAAGCGTGTGTGTGGTCATTAACACTAACATGCTTCGCTAAGGCGTTATGTGATGACCCTTTCCTGATGTGGTACACATGTCCTCTTATTCTGTCTCTAAATTTGCGGTTTGTTTTACCTACATAAAAACTCGTACAGACTTGACAGACTGCAAGATATATCACATTGCTAGTCATACAATCTGCAGTGGCAATGGTCTCAAATACACGTTGTGTGTCAGGATGTGTAAAAGCAGATGCACTGTCAATATATGAGCAGAAATTGCAGTGTCCACATGGCACAGTATATCTTATAGTCATCTCAGCTTTCTTCTGTTTAGAATAACATAGCATTCTCTTAAGATTCCTCTTGTTCTTGTATTGAAATTTAGGAACGTCACCAACTATACTCCTTAAATCATCATCAATCTGAAAAACTGCCCAAAACCTACTAATTATTTCTCTGATCTCAGAATGATCTGAGGTAAAAGTGGTTATGAATCTCACCACAGGTGTGGTGGTGGATAAGTTATGATTTGGTGTACAAGTTTCAGCAATAGGTCCAAAATATGGCATAGCTGTAGTGTGTCTTAAGTCATACATATTCTTTAGATATCACTCACTTCATTGATATCATAGCCTCTTTCTATCAATCTACCCTTAAGGTTCTCTAATTCCATATGAAAGCCTTCTTCAGTAGGATACAATCGGGAGGCTCTAATGGCCTGACCTTTGATTATATTTCTAAAAACAAAGGAAGGATGCATACTTGATCTCAGTAATAAAGAATTACTGTAGCATGCCTTCCTAAAAATACCTGTGTTAATCAAACCATTAGGTAGTTTCTCTAAATATAAGTCAAGAAATTCAATCCTATCTGTCGAATAGCTCATAGTGAATCTTAGATAGTCAGTTAATTCATTCATGTCATTCAATAGTAGTCCTAGCTGTTCTGCTGTCCCTTTCCATAAAATAAAAACATCGTCAACAAAACGTCGAAAAAAGGCTGCATATTTTTTAAAAACTTCAACATTAAACAGGGTTTTCTCTTTCCACTGAGCTAGAAACATATTCGCATAGCTGTTGGCCCAGGGTGTCCCCATTGCTACGCCATCAACCTGTCTATAAAAAGTATCATCAAATATGAAGATATTGTTCTCCAATACTAATTCTAAGAAATGTACCACTAAATCTATCTTGACCACACTGTAATCACTATGCATTTGTAAAAAGTCATACACGTATATAAGACCAAGGTTATTCGGAATGACAGTGAATAAAGATTGGATATCAAGTGTAACAAAAATATATTCATCAAGGCTGTCATAATCCTTTATACATTCATAGAAGTCTAATAAAAACTGTTTCGAATCTTTCAGGACATATTTATTATCATTCAGAATGGGTCTCAAATTCTTCTCAATGTATACTGAGAGGTGCTCAGTAACCCAACCACAGCCAGAAACTATTGGTCTCATGGGTGGGTTCCGAGCATCCTTGTGAATTTTTGGTAGCCCGTGGATGACAGGAATCATAGGTTCTTTAATGACAAAGTATTCATACAGGTCTCTATCTATTAATCCACTCATATAAATGTCTAACAACGTATCCTTTATCTGCCTTATAATATCTATGGACATATCTAATGTAATAACTTGATAAAAACTGTCATCCAACATATCCTTCATGGAGTTATGATAGTGTGAGGTATTCATTTTCCTAATGCAGACAGAATTTACTACCTTAAAACTAAAGCATAAGTAAAATTTTAATAGAAGGTACCAAACTGGTTCAGAGACATAAATCTGCACTGGTAGGGAGCAGATAATAGGCTTATGTTATGTAGTCCGACTGTGCACGAATTCAAGCTATGTTATGTATAGCTTCACTATGATTAAGGTATATGTCTTAATTTCAGAACATGATACAGGTCAAGAGCAATGGAGTTGAAGTCATATATATATATATATATATATATATATATATATATATATATATATATATATCTATAACACTGATATCCGTCATCACTGGATAGATACCATCCAAAAAACTTTTTGAATTGGTAGCAGAAACATGGCCAAGACAACTTCAGCAATGAGCTAATAAATTAATTTAATTCCTTACTATGTAATGCAGTTTTAAGTACATTATATACCCACATGTCCAAGTTAAATTTCCTGAAAGTTTTACTAAGAAATGTCTAATGGTGATGGAGATGTGGGTTTATACTTTTGTTAAGACGGTGCTACACTTCATTTATAGCCTCTATCTGAATGTCTCAGAAAGGAGAGGAGTGCAGAGTTTCCTGCAGTAACTGCTGGAAGAGAAAAATTCCTGAGAGGCCTGAAAGTCATACAAGTAGGTTCCAAGGTTAAAATGGGAGTTTATGTCTGTGTGAATTATGCCAAAAGGACGGATATCAAGAAAACACTAAAGGAGGGGCCAAGGTCAAAACTTTCTTAAAGTTTACTATATGCTAAACATACTCCTTCATGCCACCCTTGAACCTAATCCAGGCCCTCACTCCATAACATGCACACCTCATGAAAACCTACATCACTCAAAAAAGCCATGATCAATACAAGAAGCATGATGAATAATCTAGAACAATTTCATGCTTTTTTTATCCTCATGTTCACAAGACATCCTTGTAGATACTGAATCCTGGGTAAAACAAGACAATCCTAATACAAGTTATCCCTTCTCCAGTTGCATACATCTGTTAACCCACAGACTGTGCAACAGAGTTTGTTTCTGAACTCTAAGAATACCTCCTCATTAAATCGCATACTCAGACCTCAACCCTTAAGGACCATGACCCAAAATGGATTAGCAATGGCATCTATTTAAAACATTTTCATTCTCTGTCCCTAGCAGCTGCATAACTTCCACGTCCAGAAAATCTCCACAAACATCGCTTCTAAAGGAGATCATCAGCCAAACCAAGACAAACTAAAATATGAATACTGTTGGCAACTTCAATATCAGTCTTCTAAACTCTAATTCTAGCCACATACAACATCCTTTTCAATCTAGGCCTTACCCAGTTAGTAAGCAAAGCCACTAGACTGAACTTAAAAACAACGAGAACCACTCCTACCCAAACTGTAACTCATCACCCCGCTTCCATTAGCAAACACTCAGCAACAACATTTATGATAAAAAAGCAAGGAAATACCACCAAAATTCATATCTTTATGTCCAAAATCCTCACAAGAAAAACAGCAGCCCTAAACCAGTTCTCTCATTCTAACTTTGACTTCCTATCTGAAGAGGATTCAAGCTTTACAGCCACCTTACTATTTTACACTTATAGGGCAAGTACTTTCCCAAAAGCATCCAAGGTCTTTAAGCATTCACATTATCCGATGGCTTACCAAAGCACTTTAAGCTCAACACAAATTAAGAAATGAAGCCATTTTTTTGTTTAATACTCTTTATCCTACTTTGGAACCTAGCCCAAAATGGGGCATAAGATGATACAAATCCATCTTCTTAACAGAATCACAAACTGCCCTCCGGAATAACCCAAAGAACTTCTGGAACTTATTAAACTAACGGAGCCCTCCCAAAAGCCCCACTAAACAAGGACAACATACCCACTGACTCTGGCTACTTATAACTCCAATCAACTTTCTAAACGTTTTCTCCTTACTAACATCCAGGAATCCTACATCTCCAACTCTAGCTTCAATAGTGCTGAACCCACTCTACATACCACTGCCACTGTTTCTATTTTAAATGGATAAAAGTTAAAGATACTCAAACTTTCTTAGACAAAACACCCTCTGAAGCTCCCCTTGGAGCAGACAGCTTCCATCACTGGCTCATAGATCATCCAGCCCCTAACAAATTTCTAGAATCTACGCCTCACAAAAAATGTGTTATGCCAGAACAATGGAAAACAATGATATCCAAACTCATTCCCAAAACAGTTTAACCCTCATGATTTCTGATCAGGGAGAAACTCTGGCAGTCTTTTACACACTAGTAGACAGCATGCTGTAAGATCTCCTTGTAGGGTCTCCTTTCAATGACCTCATTAGTCAGTCATTCCCTATTAATAGTCTCCCTAAATATATACCCGGCACCAGCAACCAAGCTTTGCAATTGTTTACTGTTTTACTATCAAAAAGGCGCTTTAAAGTACAAACTGGGTTCACAGTATCCCCCTTAACACCACTTTTAGGAGTGTGACAGGATTCAGTACTCCACCCAGTCCTAGTCTCCTTATTCGTAAAGGAACTCTCATCAGACCTCCCAATTACTTATTTGTGCAGATGACAGGGTAGTATAAATATCTAGCCTTTCCCTAGCAATCATCAAAAGTGATCTACAAAATGACTTGGACATACTCTCAAGCATTACCCAATTCTCAACACCACTACCAGTAAAATTATGCTAATCAGAATACCCCAAAGGTTATCTAAATGCCTAGTCAATTAGTCTATTATACAAAAGTGCCAGGACCCTATTGAAACTGTTCAGCATTTTGGATACCTAGCAGTATGGCTAGACGTACCTTCAATTTCCAAAACCAGATACAAATCAATAAATTAAAAGACAAACTCTTCTGGGCCAAGAAAATCTCCCATTTTCTCTGCCCAAATAGTAAAGCAGCAAATGAAAAACAAAAAGTAATTTCTCACAATGAGAGTATATACTACACTCAGCACATTTCCAAAATTTGTTCCCAGCTAAAGTGCTGCTTCCATAAAGAATTATTACTAATATTTACTAATGCTTCCTCAGCATATGCATGCCATAACTGGGCACCTTCCATGTGATGCCCCCATTTCATCTTACTGGCCATAATTAATAGGCAACTCTTTTTCCTCCCAACTTTCCCCCTTCTCTCACTTTCTTCTTAATTTCCCTATTTTTCTTCAAACCTTTATATCCCCTACCATCCAACACTCCATTTCTCTTTCTTTTCTATATGCTCTTCTCCTTCTCCCTCATCCCAACTGTTTTTTGTCTGTCTGTCTCAACTGTCACCTCAGTAAAACATCTGTGAACATTTTCACAACCTGTAACAATTTTTAACTAAGCTTGTGAGTGTATCATATGCATCTAACTAAATCACAAAAGTGTGCCATGATTAAGTTATTAATCTGAACTCTCTTTATAAACAATTTATGTTATTCTATTCTTTCTAATACCTTTCTGCACTGTGCAAACTTCAGGCTGAACCTGAAAGAATGCACAAAGCTTTTTTTCAAAACCACCCTAAACATCATAGTATTATCCAACTCTTGGTACTGTTCCTGCTCTACACCATATTAAACTAAACTTCCTTCCTATAAGCCAAATATTCATCTTACTCCCCTAATAAACACCTCCCTCACTAACCTCTTTTCTACCCCCTATAATTTCCCTCAGACCTCCTCTTTAACTCACCCTTGAGTCCAAAATATCCTTGCTCCAGTATGCATTAACAATTCAACTAACTAAACTTTAGATAAGCATTACTTCTAGGAAATTCATATACTGTAGTGTTCTATAATACTTTGTAAAGTTAACAAAATGCATAAAATTATATTTAGCTAAGATATGTTGCTAGATCCTGCCTTAAAAATGTGTACAATTTTCAAAAAAAATGTATGCCTGTACTTTTACTTTTATTTGCTTTGATTTGTAATCTTATCCTACAACTATCTGTATTTGTCTAACTGTGAAGCTTTTCTCCCTGGGCCTTCACTGGAAATGGGTAGCTCACCCAGTTTTCCCAGGTAAACAAATGTTAAAATTATTTAATTAAACAAACAAAACAAAAACAAACAAATAAAAATGGTCCATCTGGATCATTGTTCTACCCTGTAAAACAAATAAAGGACATCTGGGGAATGAGATTAGATGGGGCTGACACTGAATAAACTTCTGTCTATAGGGACATTACCATATTCAGGAATATCAACAACTGAAAAAGCTCTGCTGGGTAAGACTGTAACTCCATTAATGCCAGGAGTACGAATTCAGAAAAGGCTTAGCTGAAGTCTGAGGTATGAATGCCAGGAGAGGCTTAACAGGCACTGGAGTAACCTACATCAGAAGAGTTATTATATCAGCTGTGATGTCAGCAACAGAATCACAAACAGCAGTCACAAAGGTGCCAAAAAAATGAAGCTTCAGGTATGAGGAAGCATGTTTTCTGGCACCTCAATTACAGGGGATGGAATAAGTGACCCTAGAATGCTTACCTTGGGTCTTTAGAACTGCATCTGCCAACTTATTACAGTTGATAAAAAAGCAAAGTTGGAGACAGAAGGGATGTGGATGTTACTGTCTTGGGGCCTATGTTCTGAGACTGAACCACATTAATTTCACAATTTATTTGTCTTGGAGGTTTATGTTCTGAGAAGAAACCATGTTAATTTCAAAACTGCAAGATTCTGCAACTAGAACAATTTTTTTTGTTTCTATTTTTTCATTCTTTATGGTTATCCCACTGCCCCTGTCCACCACTGGATCTACCAGCATCTTCTACTACCCCAGCAATATCTCCACTCTAAGGCTGGGGAAGAACATACAGGCATCCTGAGGGGGTATACCAGTAATTGTTTCCACGTGGCGATTTTTTTAAATTAATTTTGACCTACTCCTTGGTACTCCCCCTGCCTTGCATTCACCTGTTACACATGAAAGCTACTTCCCTCTATGGACCACATCTCCTCTCAAGGAACACCTAGCTGAATGCTCTCCTCACCTAAGACAGGGACATCCATCCCTCCCATCAGTGCCTCACACATCGGCGCCACTAATCAAACCTAGACTGTCTGGGCCATAGACAAGGCTTTATCCCATAACAACACAACGCTCGCTTAGCACTGTAGGTATTTTGACAGATTCCTTACAGAGAACAGCAGTTTCTTTTAAATAACTAAGAGGAGAAAGTTCTGAGGACTTGTAGACTTGTTCTGACCTTGTAAAGGAAAAAGTAACAGCAGCAGGAACAGTCTTTCTAGAAAAGACTAACAATTTTCTTGATTTTAAGAAGAGCAAAAGATAGAGACCCCCTTTAACAGGGATCCCGAATGCCATTCTATAACTGCTTCCGAAAAAGAAGCAAACGTCTCACTCAACTGAAAATCAAAGCGTGGAAAATAAGTGTACTTGAAATTTTAAATAATGTCTCCTGTGAGTCAATATTGAAATTACAGCAGGAAGCACTGTGAGCTACCCCTAAAAAAGTTAGCAACACACATGCCAATCAGCTGGTAGAATGCCATTACCAAAGGCACACTTTCCAGACAGTTGTGTGGTCATCACAACACAGACTGGTATAGGCCAAATGATATAGAAAATAAAAACACCTTCTGACAGGTAAAACTGAAATAAATTTCCCATGAACTGAGGCAAGCAGAAAAAGGAGAAAGAAAAGCACAGTACTAACAAACACAAATGCAATTTTTCTGGTGAAAAAGCAAGAGGCAGCCGGTGTCCAATTTTTGCCTGTTGCTAAACAGGAGAGCGGGAAATAAGACATGCATGATGGAAAGTGGGAGGATTCTAGACATCTAGAAAAGTCTGACTTGCCAAGTAGTTCTACCATCTGTGATGTCAAGCCCCACTGGTTACAAAAGACAAACCACTTCTTATCAGATTCAGTACTATCTGTAAACTATCCTTTTCAACAAATCAGGACAATGTCTTTTGCAAACCTTTTTTGGTTACTCCCCTCTTCACTAACCTTTTCTCCCCTATATCCTGTTTTATTTATTTATTTTACTTGTCACCTGGGATAGTCTGATTAGGTATAACACATTTTCAGTGAAAGCCCAGGAAGAAACATTTCAAACCTAATACAACTTGACAGCAATTACAAACATAATACATCAAGCAGACATTAACAGCATGTGTACAATAGTTTAAATCATGATGTTAATGCAGATCCAGTTACAGATACCCTAGGCACAGATTATACAAGAAGCAAAAATTCAAGTATGCACAAAAGACCTGTCTTCATTTATGGGCAGCAGTAAGGACAAATGAAATGATGAAATAATCAACAGAAGGGCAAGGCAGAGGGAAATAAAAGAGTAGAAACCCAGTGGTGGCTGGTGACTTCAAAGCAAGGGGGGGGGGGGGCTACAGGAAGCATCTGAATGGGTGGGGCTAAATATACTAGGGTGGGATTCTATTAGGTCAATAATGGTTGCCCGGGATGAAATAAAAGATGGGATCATTCACATTCATCCACAGACCACTCATTATATACCCATTCATTATAGCCACTTTACTGACTATATAACTCCTTAAATGTTTAGCCATAAACAATGCCAGCCTTAAATAAAATGGAGCCTTTGGACCCCCCCATTACTGTCTAGACATTCCTGCACTTCCCCAGTGCCATGTCCCATTTTCCCCTCATTCTGGCCCCACACCATCCACATCAAGTATTTCTTTCTTGCATTTTCATACTTTGTCTTACTTTTTAGCTCCCCCATGTTTGTAAAACTCTGTAATTGCCAAGACTCTAGTGTAATTTACATCTGGAGGGAGTAACTCAATTAAGCCGGAGGTCTGAGTGCCACTAGGCCTTCAGAAGTCAAAAAGTTAGATAAGAGATAAATCTTGGAGCTTTTTTACAAATGTTTGACTTGATTGCCTGAACAAAAAAAACACAAGTTATGAAACATATTCAGTCTTATTTTTTCTTTAAACTAAAGACACAACTTAACCTTCCTTAAATGTTCAAAGCTAAGAAAACAGTAGTTCAATCAACCGAGAAGATAAATCAAGGATATTTAAATCCTATCTGGGAAGTGCCTTCTTTCCAGCCCCTCCAAAAAGACATAGTTATCTTCTGTATACCACTCTGGTGTTAGATTGGAATGAAAAGTAAAAGAGGAAATGGACAGAAGCTCATATTATACAGCTGAAGGTCCGGGAAAAGAAACCAAAGCATATGAATGAAATCCACACAGACACAAAGGGAGCACATGTAGAGACTACAGAGAAGGAGTTGACAGCCAAAACCTCAACGAGAGAACCAAGCGCTGTTAAAATGGCAATAGTACTTGATGCGACACTCTGCCGATGATCAGTTGCTATCATACACATTCTACCCAGACTGTCACTTACTGAGTACAATGCTGATATTCAACTGTGACACAAAATGAAAAAAAAAATATGCACACTACTTCTGCAAAGCCAGAATAACTTCTTATTTTGAACAAATGCCAACAGTATCAACCACTTTCATCCACAGACATACCCTGTAGCCAGCAACATAAGCTAACTATATTTTACTAAAATATCTCCGCTACTAGAATGACAGAATAAAAACAAATGGCCAAAGTAAGCTATTTTTATGTCCCCCACCACCACACACAGATGTGTCCATCAATTACAGCCAACAGCCACTTGCATGACTGCAACTGTATACCTAATATGTTTGATTGGGATCAAGTGAATGTATACATAAATAACTGACACACAGGAATTTATTTTATTGATCCACTGCTGTCAGAACACAAGGCAAATGACTAAAAATTAAACCATTACACAGGTCTCAACTTCTTATCATCACTCAGGAAGAACTCTAAAACAGGACAGTGAACAAAACACCAAAAATCAGCAACAGTTATTGCCTTTATATACTTGACACTTTCTAAACTAACAGGCTTTGCATTAGTATGTTCTTTTGAAGGCTGTTAAGAAAGGTCTGTCATCATTATTTAGAGACTGCAGTCTTTATTAATCTACCAGAAAGAACACAAACTGTAAGAAGAACAGATAAAGACAATGCAACAAAAAAACAGAAACATTCTGCAAAAACAGGGACAGTGGAAAGCAGTCAACAGAAAGGAATAAATAAATGTATGCCCCCACAAACACACATACAGATATGACCATGGATCTGTACTCTGACCTTTGATTACAGTCAAATGAATTCATATACATACGTTAAGTGCCACGTTTATTTTGCCAGTTCATTGCTATCAGAATACAATAAGCAACTCACTTCACCCACCAAACCATTCAAACTCTTATTACTTATTTGTTTACTGGGAGTGTGCAATTGGGCCATAAGCCCATTTTCAGTGGAAGCTCGTAGAAAAAAGCTCCTTACAGAAAATGTGTGTAAGAGGTAACAATATGACAGGAATACATTTTGACAACATAGGACAATAATACAAAAAACACAACTGATGCATCAAAATGCAGTTACATTTGCAAAATACATAAGCCAAAAATGTGAGCACCTTCCAATAATAGCAGACAAGGTAGGCACAAAGTATCATTTAACAGTCAGATTTACTAATTCTTAAATTTAAGCAATGAACAGAGTTTTGGATAGAGTTTATGGAGTTAGAAGAATCTGTTTGGTAGGTTGTTACTAGTCATTTGTAAGGAAAGGCAGTAGAGGACTGGAAGGAATTATTTGAACTTGAATTCTAGGTGTGGAGGAGGTTTGAAAGAGTTTGGATAGCAGTAGGAAGGTAAGGCAGTCAAGGATTCTTGGACTGTTTTAATGATAGATGTAGGCAAGAGGTTGAAATAGTGCTTGGAAGGTAAGGACAGTGGGGCTACAGAGTTAACCAGGGGAAGTGCAGGAGCAGAGCCAGTTTTTGCTGAGGTGGTCTCACAGGAGTAGTTTAAATCTGTGCATATTGGTGGTGCTCAGAATGTGTTGGACAATGGTTTCTGAATAGAGGAGAAAACTAAAATAATGGTAGACAACAGACCAAAATATAAGGCAAAAACAAAATCAGAAATATACTGTGAAATTAGGAACAGCTGAAAGCGTCTACATTGTACATACACAAAAATAAAGTACTTCTTACCTTCACTAACATTCTGACAGTAGCAGGCATACTGCCTTTAAAAAAAAAACAAAAGCTACACTTAAGTAAAAAAAAAAAACGTCTTGCCATGCTCTTACCTCCACATTCGCATAGTTACTTCATTTAAGTCTCAGGCTCTCAGTCACATGAGCAGCCTGAGACAACTTGCAAAGACACTTCCTAAGTCCTCAACAAAAGCAAGAACAAGCTTCATGGACTGCTGGAGTAAGTTTGCAGCAGAGCTGTTTTGAAAACAACCTGGTGAGTGTACTAAGCAATTTTTCTTGCCTTTGAATTTCATGCAAGCATGAGTGGAGTACTGAGAATCAGGAATTAAACAGAAAGTCAAGCTAACTTTCTGAATTAAAGAAAAAAAAAGCATTTTTCTTCTTCTTTTTTTTTTTTCTTTTCATTTTAATGGTAAGACCAGCCAGTGCCCAAGAGATGCCCCGGTAGAAACTAGAGAAAAAAATGGAGGAACATACAGAAGAGGATGTGGTGGGGTTGGGAAATGCTTCAAAGATAAAGAGTGACAAACTGTGAGGGTGGGAGATCTGACCAGTTTGAAAAGTTATATGCTTCTCTGGGACTCAAGCCAACTTTATCAGTGATGACACTTGCCTATGGTTGCCACTCATCCCACTTTCTAGAAGACAAGTCATGGTTTACAGTGTTCATCCAGTGTCCTGTGGTGATCCATGGTGGGAAGCTAAATGCTTTGATTTTACATTAAAACCAGCTGCATTTCTACTGTTGGCATTTTTTTAATGCAGTACAGTTCAACAAATTCAGTTTAACAGAGGGGAACGGATGGGAGTGTTAAATGTCACTGGGCATACATAAATAACTTGGTCAGGTCTGCATGCTCAAGACATTACTGTGATTGGTTGGCTGATCTAAAGGGGAGACTGCAGAGTTCAGAAGGACAGAGTGGCCTGGTAGCACCCGACTGGAGAGAGATTTCAGTCAGCACTCAAACATTCATGCTCCCAATAGTAGCAGTGTGCCACACAACCCTTGTACTTTACTGTGCTGCTGTGGTACATCCAAGTTAGAGAGCGTTTGGGTGAAAAGGTAACAGCTCAGTTCGATTAAGAACAATTTCCCACCACAGCAAAATAAGGAAAACTCTGTTTGCCCATTTGTCCTGAGATATGAAAAAAGGTACTATGATGTTTGAAAACTATTCTGTGATGGCAAGTCAGCAACAGCTGCAGTGGCAAGTGTGGAGGTTGGACTATTTAGTATATTTTGTTCTCCCATGCACATGTCCGATTTGATTTAACCAACAGGCATATATTACTAATGATGCTTTCTGAAATCTGGTTTCAATATAAAACAGCAAGAATAGTAAAGTCCTACACGCAGTTATACAAAGCATTTTTATTATGTTATGCAAGGAAGGACTTAGCACAGACAAAGGTTATACATTTCTCTCCCAAATCTTCCTCATTACGTGAACTCCTGGTTGTAATTAATGTGCAACTCATGAAGATTAATGAGCATCCCTACAGTTTTTTTTTACAGTTTGTTGATCACTGTTAAGTTCTTGTTATTCAAAAACTGGTTGGTCAAGTATAGTAAGAAAATCTCTCTCTCTCCTTTTTTTTTAAACTACACTTGCTATTAGTATATATTTTCATGTCCGTTAACTAAACTGATGCACAACGCAGTATAAAGGGAGAGGAAAGAATTTTATATTTGAGAGACTTTGCCTGGTTTAATTATACGGAATGGAGGGTACGGTATCAACTCTTCCTATGGACTCTTATGGTATGCACTACAAAAGGCACAACTTCACATTAATGTGTTCTGTTTGATTGATATGACATTCCTGGCCACTACCATAGATATTTATTGGCTCTCTTTGCACTTTATTCTTCCCTGGTATGATTCATCTATACTCACTAGCATTTGTCTTTGTTAACTGGAAAAGTACAGTTGTGCTAAGAACTTAAAGGACCACTACGGGCAAACAATGAAAAAAACATATATGTTTTATCTTGCCATGATTTACTGCACCTCCTAAAAAGTTGCCTGCAGCAAAATAAGTACTCATTCCTAATTTTATTTTTTTTTTTTTACTCTTGTTTGCCCTGATGGGGGTGGACACTGTGATTCCTTTGGAAAGATAAATCTGTCTCAATGCACAGACTGTGAGAACAAATAGCCCTACCATTTGTTGTCAGACTAGACTTCCATTCACTTAGAATGGTCCACCTGAAAAAAAAATGCCAAGTTTGAGAGTCTGCAGCTCATGTGTCATTGACTGGTATGTGCCGAGTTTCACAAATGTTGTTCCTATTGATGTACTACACATTCTCTGAAAGAAACTTGCAAAAGCGTCAACAAATTACTGAGATTAAAAAGACTTTTCACAAGTAGCAGTTTTGCAAGTTTCAGTTCCTGGCCAGGTTACTCCTCCCATCTCCCCTCCTTCAGTGGGCTACAGTCTCACATTTCCAGCTTGGGTGGATTCAACTATTTCGTCAGCTTTGTATGACAATAGACATAAAAAAAATCACAGCCTGGTGTGCCACTACCCCTTATATGTCTCTTCATTTCTGAATAGCATTTCCCCAGGAATAAAAAAAAAAAAAAAGCACACACATCAGTCCAGAGTTTGGGCCAATCTATCCATTTCTTAATGTGTACAGTAAAACATTCAGTTTATAATGCATTCTGGCTGCTGACATGGTTATCTTTACATAGTTATTCTCTTATACCATAACCTGAACTTATGGTATTCAATGCCAAGCTTTACAACAGTTCTCAGTTTCTTAACAATGACCTCCCCCAAGGCTCTGATGTGACCTAGTACTTTGTCAATATACTGTAAATACACAGATTAATACGAATATGTGTGCACATATGACATACAATAATACACATATACCATCATTAAAACAAGATAAATGCAAAATAAATCATATCGATTGTTTGTGTCTTTCGGCTTTTCCCGGTTAGGGGTCGCCACAGCGGAACTCCGGTCCGCTATTGATTGGCAGTAGATTTTTATGTGCTGGCTTGCCGGGCCTAACGCACAACCTTCAACGAAGGAACGCCCATTCACGCATGTCACCACACAGAAGACGCTCTAACTGAGAATCGAACGGGCAACGTCTAACTGTCAGGCAACAATGCTACGGCAGCACCACATGATTTCTAGTTTATAACCCTGTTTGTCTATGGAAACTTCTTTCTGAATTTATGTTCAAGCAATTCTATATTTGTTGTATAATATCTTGTTTACTTGTTTCTCAATATTCTAACCAATGTATGCTGCATCAATTGTAAAACTCTGACTGTACTCCTTTTATATTTTCTATGCTCTTTGTATAAAATAGCTATGTTTGTATAATTTATTTGTATTATTTTTTATAATTGCTTACTATGTATCTGGAGCTTTTCTCCCAGAGCCTCCACTGAAAATGGTCACCTTGTGTCCAGTTGGACTAACCTGGCAAACAAATGGAAAATAAATAAAAAATAAAATATACTAAGAAAATCAATCAATATGCCAAGAAAAATCCAAAACTTAAGAAAAAAACACCGAAGGAAGGAACATGTTTCCTTGATGCTGTCATGAGAATCCCACTCACTTTTTCAGATATTATGGGCAAACATAGTCAGGCACACTGATGTCCCACTCACCAGGCTAAACAAGGAGAAGGTTACTGTCAGCTACTTGTTGGGTGCCAGGATCTGCCACATAACCCACGCACTCAGGTCACTCCACAACAAGTACAAATATGACTCTGTCATTGTCTATGTTGCTGTGAATGGTCTGAGACATGCCTCCCTGGACTACATGAAAAGAGACATGGAAGAGCTCTCCAATCTTGTAGCCCAGGCAGGTACGCCCCTAGCCCTGAGTAGCATTCTGCCATCACCCAGAATAATACCGCAGTACAAGGACAAAATGATTGACTTCAACAATTGGCTAAGCTACTGGTGTCATTCTAAGGGGATCCAGTATCTGTCTGCCTGGAACGACATGGTCGACAGACCACAATGCTTTGCCAGAGATGGCCTGCACCTGTCGCCCCTGGGATTCCAGATACTGGCTAAGGCTCTTGCCACCCCTATAGTGCCTTTTTTAGACAAGGTTCAAATGACAAATTCACCACCGTAACAGGAACAGGCAAGCAAAAATTGAGGGTAATGCTACTCAGTGCTAGAAGTCTAAATCTCAAAATGTACTCACTCGAGGCATTCCTTAAAATGGAGAGCATTGATATCTGTGCAGTGACTGAGACCTGGTTCAAGGCTCCAGAGAGCACCCCTGCACTACCAGGCTATAACTCATACCACACTTTTCGGCCACGTAACCTGGACCAGAACACCAAAGGTGGAGGTGTGCCTATACTCATTAAGGATATCCAAACCTCCAGGCTAGTTGCTCAGCATAATGCATCCGAGGTTATCCAAGTGCAACTAACTCTGGGCAAAACTGCAATCCAAACTGTAGCTTGCTACAGATCCCCCATCATGCACCAGGATGTATCTGGAGCTTTTCTCCCCCAGCCTCCACTGAAAACGGTCATCTTGTGTCCAGTCGGACTAACCTGGTAAACAAATGGAAAATAAAAAATAAAATATACTAAGAAAATCAATCAATATACCAAGGAAAATCCAAAACTTAAGAAAAAAAACACAGAAGGAAGGAAAATGTTTCCTTGATGCTGTCATGAAAATCCCACTCACTTATTCAGATATTATGGGCAAATATATACATATATATATACATATATATACATATATATATATACATATATATATATATATATATATATTATAACATATATAATATATTAGGCAAAACAACGTACCCAACACACTAGTCATAGGTGAGTCTATAGTCAGGCACACTGATTTCCCACTCACCAGGCTAAACAAGGAGAAGGTTACTGTCAGCTGCCTGTCGGGTGCCAGGATCTGCCACATAACCCATGCACTCAGGTCACTCCACAACAAGTACAAATATGACTCTGTCATTGTCCATGTTGGTGTGAATGACCTGAGACATGCCTCCCTGGACTACATGAAAAGAGAGATGGAAGAGCTCTCTGATCTTGTAGCCCAGGGAGGTATGACCCTAACCCTGAGTAGCATTCTGCCATCGCCCAGAATGATACCGCAGTACAAGGACAAAATGATTGACTTCAACAATTGGCTAAGCTTCTGGTGTCATTCTAAGGGGATCCAGTATCTGTCTGCCTGGGATGACATGGTCGACAGACCATGATGCTTTGCCAGAGATGGCCTGCACCTGTCGCCCATGGGATTCCGGATACTGGCTAAGGTACTTGTCGCCCCTATAGTGCCATTTTTAGACAAGTTTCAAATGTAACAGGAACAGGCAAGCAAAAACTGAGGGTAATGCTACTCAATGCCAGAAGTCTAAATCTCAAAATGCACTCGCTCAAGGCACTCCTTAAAATGGAGAACATTGATACCTGTGCAGTGACTGAGACCTGGTTCAAGGCTCCAAAGAGCACCCCTGCACTACCAGGCTACAGCTCATACCACACTTTTCGGCCATCTAACCTGGACTGGAACACAAAAGGCGGAAGTGTGTCCATATTCATTAAGGATATCCACACCTCCTGGCTAGTTGCTCAGCATAATGCATCCGAGATTATCCAAGTGCAACTAACTCTGGGCAAAACTGCAATCCAAATTGTAGCTTGCTACAAATCCCCCATCATGTCCCAGCATTCCAACTCCTCTTTTCTTGATATACTGGAAAATATTAGGGTTCAAACACCCTAATAATGGGCGATTTCAACTACCCCACCAGTAACTGGGAAAACTACTCATGTACCAACTCCTTCGCTCAATGCTTTCTGGAATTCCTAAATTCCAGTGCCCTGGAAGGGCAACAAAATCTTAGACCTAGTCATTACCAACATGAGTGACTGGTGTTCCACACCCGAAGTCAACTCCTTGTTGGTCAGATCTGACCATAAGCTAATCACCCTAGATATCCACATCCTGCCCCCACCCCACATGAAGAAAACCACAGTAAAAAATTTCTCCATAGCCAACTTCATGCTTCTTAAGACAGAAGTGGCAAACTTCATGACACCCATGCAGACGGCCAATACAGTTACGACTGCTGAATCCTACACAAATGCACTCTATAAGCACTTACATTAGTGCATGGATTGTGCTATCCCAAACAGAACCAAGAAGCTATCCTCCAAAATAAGGAAGCCAATCTGGTGGTCCCCTGCCATAAACAAACTGTACAACAGAAGGAAGAAACTGTTGCAAAAGAGAGTAAAATCCCATGAGTGGTGGAGCTCCCTGGTCAGCCTCAGTAAGATGCTGAGATCCCTTAGAAGAGCCTCCAAAGCTAGCTATGAAAATGAAATCACCACTGAATTTAAGGACAACCACAAAGCATTCTATAGCTATGTCAAGAATCTCAATGGCAACACCCAGATCTGCTCTGAGTTACAGCACAACGGCATGAAAATTACAGAACCAACTGATATTGCCAACATTCTGGCAGATAGGTTCAGTGCTAACTTTACCACCCTCTCACACCCTAAAGGGCCCATATCTATACAGGAAGAATGCAGGGTCCCTGTAATCACAACTACACAGGTAAAAGCTGCACTCTCTAAAGCCAAAAACACAGCATCCATAGGACTGGACAACATCCCAGGCTGTGATTTACATGAACTTCAGAACGAACTGGCTCTCCGCCTAAGCACCATGTTCAATCACAGCCTCACATCAGGCTTTGTGCCCACTGAATGGCGCATAGTAACAGTTATCCCACTCCAAAAAGGGGGAGCCACCACTGATCCCGGGAACTATCGTCCTATTAGCCCGATGAGCTTGGTCTGCAAGGCCATGGAACTCATAAACAAAGACATTGGTAACCTCCAAACTCTGGACCCCACCCAGTTCGGGTTTGTGAAAGGCAGATCATGCATCCTGAACACCTAATCGACTTCTCTGAGGCAGTTGATGAGGCTAAGGTGGTTCACACAGCCTATCTTGACCTCAACAAGGCTTTTTACACCATCCCCCATTCTGGAATGATAGCTAAACTCACTAAACTAGGTATAAATCCCTATGTCACAAGATGGGTTGCCAACTGACTCACTGACAGAACCCACACTGTAAAAGTTGCAGACTCCAAATCTGACATCAAACCAGTGACAAGTGGAGTACCACAGGGTTCAGTCCTGAGACCTCTCCTGTTTGGTATCTACTTCTCTGAAGTACAAGCCAACACTGAAGGCCTCTGGCTAACGAAGTTCACAGATGACTGCAAACTAGGAGCCATAGTAGATTCCCCAAATGATGTGGACATCCTACCGAAGGGCCTCACTGAGACAGATGCCTGGTGTTTGAGCCATGGGCCTCAAGCTCAATGCCAAAAAGTGCATTGTCATCCCCTTTGGTAAAAACTCTGTACCAGTGAGCTACCACATAGGTGGTAGTCTACTTAACACCGAATGTGTGATGAGACCTTGGGACCCAGGTGGACAGTAGTCTCTCCTTTGATAATCACATCGCTACAGTAGTCAGGAAGTCCTTCTACATGGTACACCTCATCACAAAAGGGTTCTCATCCAGGAAAAAAAAGAGGTCATTGTTCCCCTTTACTTGACACTCATTAGACCCATTATAGAGTACAACGCCCCTTTTGGAATGTACCTCACAAGACATTTGCAGCAGCTGGAAAGGCCACAGAAGTACCTCACACAGAGGATTACTGGCCTCAAACAGATGCCCTACACTGACCATCTAAAAAAATTCCAGCTTTACTCCGTAGCATATCGCCTACTCCGAGGTGATTTCTGCCTAATATATAAAGCTATGTCAAACCCACAGCTGTTGGACATGCTACACCTAAAGAAATCCCAATCCATCTGAGCTACATGCTCTAGGGACCTAAACCTTCTCACCACAATAAACAGGACATGCTGGAGAGATAGATTCCTGTCCCAGAGACTTCCCATACTCTGAAACAAGCTACCCATCTATGTCAAGCAAAGTTCCTCATTAGCACTTTTCAAGAAAAATCTTTGAGTGGATAGGAGATAGGAAAATATACCCGAGGAATCACTTCTGTGGCTCTGCTCGACAGTGGAACAGGAAAATAACTTTCTTGGGTGGCATAAGCCAGGGAAACTTGTTGGCTAGGCTTACTTAGGCCCTTAGGCCGATAGCCTAGTAACTACCTGTGAACCTATTATTAGACTAAATACAATATTATGTAGCATTGAAATGTGCTAACATTATAAGGGTGACAGTTCATTATTTAGCCATAAAGCAAATTTCAGAGTGGAAAAGTTCAAATAGTGGATAAACAGGAGGAGGGGAAGAGAAGAAAGAGTGAGAAAAAGTATTTGTTAGAAGTAATAATTAGGGTAGATATGGGAGGCAGGAGAAAAAATGAGTAAAAGTAACATTACAAGTAAGAGAAACGAAACCAAGGAAAAGAAGAAATAACATGGACAACAAGTGTGTGTGTGTGTGTGTGTGTGTGTGTGTGTGTGTGTGTGTGTGTGTGTGTGTGTGTGTGTATAAAAGAACTATAAAGCATATCTGCACTGATACCTGCTTGCTGCCCTGTTGAGGGGGACACTTGTGCAAGTGCAGTGGACTGGCTCCAGTAGGAAGGGATGGCAGCATAACTCTCAACATTATAGAACAAGAAATCTGGACCAGGCCATAAATAATAGGGGACAAAGGCCCAAAAATGGGACAATTTATAAATATTGCACTTACAAACTTAGAAAGTTGATAAACAGGTTTTGCATTGGTGTGAATTTTCTTAAGGATATGAAGTCTGAAAATCAAATGCCTGTCAACTTTCTGACTTCAGTATTCAATGATTTGCCAGTGATTTGATAGAAAACTGCAATTTTATGAAAAACTGATGAAAAATCTGGACTTTCTGCAAAAATCTGTACTGTTAAGAGATATGGATGGGAGTCTTGAACCAACACCCATCAATCATTTTCATTTGTTTGCAAAAGCCATTATAGCAGTGTTTTGCAGAGAGGTGAGAAAAGCCTTAAATTTGACTGGTATGTTTATTTTATTTTACATTTGTTGACCAGGAGAGTCCAACTGGATTACAAGCCCATTTTCAGTGGAGGCCTGGGGAGAAAAGCTCCAATAGAACAATTTTTTTTTACAAAACAAAGTTTTAAGGACAAACTTTTGACATACAATTTCCATAGAAGAGACTTTGACATGCATATTAACTAACAGATAGGATACATTTGTTCTCTTCAATACAATACATTTTAGAAGATATCCCTAAGTTTAGGATTCCTGTGATAGATTTACTATCAGAGTAAAAGCAGAGAGACGTAGAATAAGGCTCTGAGAGAGCAGATGATGCTCTCTATAGTTGAGAAGGATAACAAATTGATTCACTATATGTCTTCACCTGGTTTTAGTTGAGAAGGATACCAAATTAATTTACAATATGTTTTCTCCTGGTTTTAGTTGCTTATGGACAGCTCAACATTGCCAGGGTAGTTTTCCCTAACTCCTGGAGAGATGGGATGAGCAGAACAGTCCTAAGTGGGTACAGTACCATGATTGGTTGGCTTAGCAGTTACTTAAGTTAGGTGAAGTGTTCTAATGAGACATTAGTAAGGGGGGGGATACAGGAGCACAGTCGGTTATTCAAAAAGTGAATTTTAACAAGTTTCTTGAACTGTGATGGGGATTTGTTGTCAGTTATGTGGGCAGGAAGGGAGTTCCAGGTTTTTGCTATACAGTAGCTGTAGACAGACTTACCAGCTTCATTGTTATATTTGGTTACTTTGAGGAGGTTTTGTATGCTAGACCTCAAAGGCCTGGCGGTTGTATAGAGTTACAAAAGATTTTGTAGGGATGGGTTGTTTTCAGAGTTATGTATTATTTTTTGGGCTAGTGATAGCTGATTGAGTTGAAGTAGTAGTGGTAGTTCTAGCCAACTGAGTTTTTTTAGGCATTCACAGTGATGTGTTCTGATGAGAGAGGTTGTAGCAATTTTGGCTATCTTATAACAACTATCAGGTTTGTTTAGGTCAGATTTGCGGAGACTTGTAAGCACAGGGGAGGCATAAAGTAGGGTGGATAGTAGGTGAGTCCTCGCTATTGTAGTTTTGGAGTGGTCAGTGAGGAATTTTTTATTGCAATACCATAGGCCAAGTTTTTTTTGCTCTTTTTTATGGTTATAGAAATATGTAGGTCAAATCTAAGGTGATTATCTATTTCAACCCCTAATAGTTTGGTATGATTTGTGGGGGGTAATTGTGGTCTTGTTAAAGGAGGAGATGAAGAAAGAATCAGTGGGAGGTGTGACTCTGTGGGAGCTAAAGAGTACTAGCTTTGTTTTACTTGGATTCAGAATGAGCATTTGGTTTGAAATCCAAGTTTCTGCTAGGGAAAAGCATTCTTGAGTTAAGGAGTGAAGGATGTCCATTGATTTGGCTGCACATATTATGGTGGTATCATCTACATATTGCACTATTTGAGGCTTTAGGAATACTGTTTGGGAGCTGATTGGTGAAGAGGGTAAAAAGAAGTGGCCTCCGGATGGAGCCTTGGGGTACTCCTGGGGAAACTGGCAGGGAGGGGGAAGAGTTGGTTTTGCCACACAATATCTTGTTTCCTTCCCTCTAGGTAGTTTTTGAACCAGGAGATGGCAGGGGTGGTAAGGTTTAGAGTTGCTAGTGAAAGAAGTTTATTGTTAACCATATTGAATGCTTTGGACAAGTCAAGGAAGGTGGCAGATACAAGGAGTCCATTGTTTCTGTGAGTATTGACAATGTTGGTGAATTCTGTTGCGGTGGAGGTGCTATGGAAGGGTCTAAAGCCATGTTGTTGTGCTGCTTTTAGATTATTTTCTAGGAGATATTTCATTAGTTGCTTGTGTATTACCCTCTCTAAAATTTTAGATAAAGGGGGTAGTATGGCTATAGGGCGGTAGTTACTGAGTTGCAGGGAGGTTTCCCCTTTATGTAGAGGGATGATATGTGATATTTTCCATAACTTGGATATTATACACTCGGAGATGGACCTGTTAATTAGGATGGAGACAGGATATGATATGGCTTCTACAGCCAGGTGGAGGTATTCAGCAGGTAATTTATCTGCAGCTAGAGATGTTGGTTTGAGCTTACAGAGTAGTTTTTCAATGGATTTGGTTGGTTCTGGGTGGAAGCTGAACTTGAGGCAATTGTTAGTTTGGGGTGTGGGGTGGATTTTTACAGGGATGGGGATGTTGTCATAGGGTTGGTTGTTTGCAAGGGTCTGGATGGGCGAGCTGCGATGATGCAGGTAGACCAAGTGCACTATGCAGACTTATCTGGTAGGTATCCTTATTAAAAAGTGTTATTCTTGGCTTGCAATAACTGTCGGGAGAAACCGTAGCAGTTGTGTGGGTGTGGGTAGCTGTGTTTGTGGAAGGTGGAAGTGTGCCTTTATAAGTGTGGTGCGAATGTTATGCATTATGAAATGGAGAGATTAAGAGTAAAATTGTGCTCAGTGAAGTCCCTAGCAATTTCATCATTGCTTGATTCAGGCATATACATTCCCTTGTTTGTCAATACTATGTTTGAGTGCATTGTTTTGGAGTGTGGTATCACTGCTACAGCTGCTGGTACTCTTTCAATACAAGTATCTGCTTCTGCAGGAGTCTGTTGCTGAGAGGATGAGAAACACGCTACAAGTATACAACTAAGACAAACTATATAAAGCAACAGTAAGAAAGTACTAGGTCACATCAGAAGCTTGGGAAGTCATTGTTAAAAAACTGAGAACTGTTGTAAAATTTATCATTAAATTCCATAAGTTCAGGTTATACTACTAGAGAATAACTATGTAAAGATAACCATGTCAGCAGCCAAAATGCATTACAAGTTGAATATTTTACTGTGCACATTTTAAAAAATGGATAGACTGGCCTAAACTCTGGACTGATGAGTTTGCTTTTTTTTTTATTCCTGGGAAATGCTATTCAGAAGTGAAGAGACATACAAGGGAACAGATTTAGTGGCACACCATGCTATTTTTTTATGTCTATTGTCATGCAAAGCTGACTAAATTAGTTGAATCTAGCAAAGCTGGAAATGTGACACTGTAGCCCACTGAAGGAGGGGAGATGGGAGGAGTAAACTGGCCAGGAACTGAAACTTGCAAAACTGCTCCTTGTAAAAAGTCTTTTTTATCTCAGTAATTTGTTGACACTTTTGAACCGCGGTGTTGGTGCTGTGGTAGCATTGTCGCCTCACAGTAAGACGCTGTCTGGTTCGATTCTCAGCTAGAGAGTCTTCTGCGTGGAGACATGCATGAATGGGCGTACCTTCGTTGAAGGTTGTGCATCAGGCCTGGCAAGCCGGTACATAAAAATCAACTGCCAATCATTAGCGGATCGGAGTTCTGCTGTGGCGACCCCTAACCGGGAAAAGCCGAAAGACACAAACAAACAAATTTGTTGACACTTTTGCAAGTTTCTTTCAGAGAATGTGTAGTACATCAGTAGGAACAACATTTGTAAAACTCAGCGCACATCAGTCAATGACCCATGAGCTGCAGGCTCTCAAACTTGGCAGTTTTTTTCGGGTGTTCCATTCTAAGTGAATGGAAGTCTAGTCTGATAACAAATGGTAGGGCTATTTGTTCTAACGGTCTGCATTATGGGACAGATTTAACTTTCCAAAGGAATCACGATGTCTGCCCCCATGAGGGCAGACGAGTAAAAACAAAATAAAATTAGGAATGAATACTTATTTTGCTGAAGGCAGCTTTGGGAGGTGTAGAAAATCATGGTAAGATAAAAAAATATGTTTTCTTCATCATTTACCTGTAGTGGTCCTTTAACATAACTGCAGAAGTTTAAGAATTAACTGTTGTAGAACTAACAACTGGAATATCCTGCTTGCAGGTAGACTGAAGCCGGCCCAACTTTTACAGTTGCTACCTTTCTTCAGTTGCCTTGGATGCCTCCCTCCTATGTGGATGTCAGGATATCAATGGTGTAAAAGAAGTGACACACAATGGCATCTTTTAATTTTTCTTGCCCTGGCTAGACAAGGAGCCTGACATGAGTGGGCCAAAGAAGAAAAATTAAAGTTATACACTTACCATAATGATATAACTTTAATTTTTCTTCTTTGGCCCACTCAAAGAAGAAAAATTAAAGTTACATTATTACGGTTACTTACCATAATGATAGTAGAGCCATGGTGGTGCAGCAGGTAGCATTGTTGCTCACAGCAAGAGGTTCTCCCATTCGATTCTCGGCTGGAGTACCTTCTGTGTGGAGTCTGTATGTCCTCCCCACGGTCGAGTAACGTTTAAAGACATGCAGGTAGGTGAGTGTGTGAATGGGTGTGCCTTCCTTGAAGGTTGGGCATCAGGCTGGCAACTCGACACTGTAAAAATCCACTGCCAATCATGAGGAGACCGGAGTTCCGCTGTGGCGACCCCTAACTGGGAAAAGCCGAAAGACATCACTATACTTACCATAATGATAGAGCCATGTTGTCTGATTTTCATCCAGTTCGATATATGGGTTCTTGGATATGATGAAGCTTCATGGATCCATGGCTCCGACTCTTCTCCTACCCATAGTTCCCTGCACTCTTCCTTAGTACCTCAGATCAAGTTTGTCCCCACCAGCTAGAAATTTAGAGACTGTAATCAACCTCAAAAAAAAATGTTATTATAACTTAACAGGAAGCATCTAGGAAGCCAATAGATAATTTGGAAGGGGGCAGGACGGAGTGAGGTTTAACCAGATGAAAGCTGTTTTCACGTGGGTGGTTTAAAGGAAGTACGTTCATGAAAATGACAGAACCAAAGAAGGACAGTGATCTAGACTGTACATCCAATTTATAATGGGACACAAAGGTGTGAACTGTTGACCAAGTTGCAGCAACACAATCATTATTAATGGGAAGTCTTTTCATAAAAGCTGTTGAAATGGCTATTGCTATTGTGCAATGAGCTTTAGGCCTTTTTGAGAGTATACAAAAGAAATGTAATCAGATAACCATCTTGAAAGAGTAACCTTAGAAACTCTTTTGCCCAATTTAGGTTTAGAATAGGAAATTAAAAATTAGATTTCCTGAGGTGTTTCATTTTATGAAGCTGGCAATAAAGAGAGTATATTCACCTTTACTGGAAAATCGGGGGAAAAAACACCGAAGATTGATGGATAGGTTTAAATTTGATTTGGATACCTTCTTAGGGATGAAACTCTGTCTTTGTGGAAAACCAGCAAGGAGGTTTGTAAGAAAGGGCCTGCACCTCTGAAATTCATCTGGCTAATGTAACAGACACAAGAAAATTGTTTCTAAAAGAGGAACTTCAAATTTGCTGGAGTTATTGGTTCAAAGGTGAGGTCAAGTTAATGCTAAGGAGCAAACTATTAACATCCCATGGAGACACTGGGTGTCTTGTCAGTTGCAGAAAGAACATTACCCACAAAAAAGGCTTTAGAGATTTTTATGCTATGAAGGTGTCATTCTGGCCTATGTTGCATGCTATGAAGGTGTCATTCTGGCCAATGTTGAAATTTGAAATTGCAGCCATTTGTACTTTGACAGTGGAAAATCTGTAACCACTATGAAAGAGCTCGGACAAACTCCAGTGTGGAAAGGATGGGAGCAGAAAAAGGATTTAATCCTTTCGAAGTAGCACAGCAGGAAAATCTTTTCCATTTGCTACAATAAACCCTTTTTTGTGGATTGTTTTTGGGAGGCTGAAAAAAATTTGAACTGATGATGGAAGCCTGGCATCTCTGGTCAAAATCAGAACTGGAGGAGCCAAGAGATTAGCTTCATGGATTTCTGGTCCAGAGGAGGCAATCTGACCGGGTGAGTCAAAGGATTTGGATACTGATCCAACATCCATCCATGGGGGATATACTAGAAGAAGCCACAGGAAAGGGGACCATGTTTGTCGAGGCCAGAAGGGAGCAATGAGGGTCACTGTGGTCTTGCACCTGCTTGCTTTCTAGATGAATTTGTTCATTAGAAGGTCGAAACGCATAAAAAAGACCTGCGGCCAATAGTGGACTACAGTATCCCTCACTGACTGCCCCTGTGGATGGATCACAGCAAAGTAACTGCTGTAGTTATTGTTCAGGTAGGACACAAAAGGTCACAGCAGGGTTGGCCCCAGCAATGGAAAATCAAAGTTGTCACTGCTGGATTGAGAGACCACTCATGAGGTATTAAGATACTGGACAAACTGAGCAGAACTAAGACACTGGACATCCCTGGGATGTGCTTTGCTATCAGAAATCAGTGTGAAAGCATCATCCACTGCCATACTCTCATGGCTTCCCAACAAAAAGGGTACAAGAGGGTTCCTTCCTGTTTGTTCATGTACCAGACTATTGCCATGTTGTCAGCGTGTATGGAAATCACGCTCCTATATTACCAGATAGAATGTTTAGCTTAGTGAATACCTAAACGTTGAACTGGTAATACTGAAAAATTAAAACAGTGAATGGACAATTTAACATAGGGAATGAATTGACCCCCTAACTAAATATACCAACTCTGAGATTGCTCTACAGTGGGGAAAGCGGCAAAAATCCGCATAACGGCCAAGGGAATACTTTCCCTGCGTTAAATTGGCCGTTCATATTTTTTTGCTTTCGCTATTACCAGATCAATGTTTAGGTATTGGCTAACCTAAACGTTCCAACAGGTAATAGGAACCCGAAATCACATCCTTGGAGAGAATGTCCTAAAAAGCCTTCAATGCAAAGAGAACTGCTCTCATCTTCAAGACACTGATATGAAGACTGGCCTCTAGATGTGAACGAGAACCTTGGACCATTCTCCCTTCGAAACGCTCCCCCCACCCTAGAAGGGAGGTGTCCGTAGTTACAACAGCCGATGGCAGATCAGTGTAGAAGGGACGACCTTCTGTCACTGACTAACAAGTTATCCACCAGCTGACATGATCTCTGCATATTTGAGCAATGTGAATTCTGGCATGTATTGGATGCATTTTGAGACCACTGTACAGAAAGAGCCCACTATAGTACACTTGTGTTGAACCTGTCTAGAGGGGCCAGTAAAACTGTGGAAGCCACTAGGCCTAACAGTCGTGGAATTAACTTTGTTGAGGGTGAAGGATTTTAAAGCACCTATGTGGCTACCAGACGTAAGGAGAATACTCTGAATTGGGGAAGTTTGGCAATTTGCAGCACTGAGTCCAAATAGCCTCAAATGAATTCTACTCACTGTGACAGGTCCATGTGACTCTTGGTTAAAATTAATGTGGTTCATAGATTTTGCATTAGATGCACAGAATGTCCAGACAGCGTAAAAGATTGTGCTTGGAAGCAGAAATGAGGAGCCAATCATCAAAATATAGGAAAATTTGGATCCCCTGTAAATGTACACAAGCTGCAACCACTGCCATTATCATGGCAAATACCCTGGGCACTGTGGTAAGACTGAAGGGCAGTGCTCTGAAATGGTAATGTCTGGCTCCCAGCCAGAAATGCACAAATCTCCTGGAATGCTTCTCTATCTTTACACGACAGTATGCACCCTGTAGATCTAGTGAGCACATCCAAACATCCTTCCTTAGAGGTGGCAATATGAACTGGACTGTGACCATATGGAATTTTGTCTGTTTTACAAACTGGTTTAAATTACTCGGATCCAAAATGGGTCTGAGGTCCTCCGTCTTCTTGGAAACCAAAAATAACTCTGAATAGACACCAGACTCTAACTGGTCTTTGGGGACACTGCGAATGACTTTTCCAGCAAGTTGGAAATTTCTGTTGTTACCAGTTCCCATTAAGTAGGTGGAACATTGGGAGCCTTCTTTCTTATTGGGGGGAAAGGTAAAGGGAACTGAGTAGCCTCTGGACATTGGCTCCCAGGAATCTGTTTTGTTTTGCCAGGCTTGTAGGTGCATGGATAAGTGCCTCCTGACTACTTCCAGAGTGGAGAAGGGCAACCTTTCAGAAAACACCAGTAGGGCTTTTTGGTAAAGGGACTGCAAAAGCCCCATTTTTGGGGTACATCTCTGCCTCTTGGGCAACGTCCATTGAGTTACCTCCTCCTCCTCTGCCACAAGGGGGCCTGTCCCTAGGAGTGCTGTGATAATAAATCTGTGATTTGTGGGGCCATATCTTCTTGCCACACCTCTGATTCTTGAAGAAGGTCCTGTGGGGGGGTGTGAATTCCCATGGAACAGAGGGTTTTACGATCCTGTTGACTCCTGGTTAGAGTGTCTTTTGCCTTTGGCCCAAAAACTGTGGACCCGTCAAATAAAGCATTAATAAAGGATGCCTTAAAGCTTTCCAAAAAGTCACAAAAGCACATCCAAGCATGCTGGCATACAGGAATGCCGGTGCCTACTGCCCTTGCTGTATCATCAGCTGCATTAGATAACAATCGCATGGTAATGTTTGACGTAGACTCTAGGGTAGTGAGTTGGGAGTCCACAGTCTTCTGGACATCCACATCCAGGTTACCTGAGAGAGACTTGAAGAGCTCCTTAGTCAAGTCACTCTGGAAACTGGTTACAGGAGACAAACAGTTCAGCACTCAAAGGGTGAGGTCGCTGAAGCATATGTCGTTTCCCAAACTTGTTCAACACCCCAGACTCCCTGTTGGGGGGGGGGGTGGACAAAAACTTTTTTCTGATAATTCCTTCTTGGTGGCTGCCACTACCACAATGGCATCTACTGGTGGACCTCTGTTCCAAGGTTTCCTGTCCTTGGGTGCTGTCAATATCTTATTTGGTTTCTTCAGTACTGGTTGCACCACATCAGGGTCTTTCCAAGCCCTGTGAGCCATATGGTCAATCAGGGGATCAATGGGTGGTACTACCCAGGATAAAGCTGAACTAGAACCAATGGCCTTCAAGAATACAGTCTCACCCAGCGAAGTGTCATCTGTAGACCATCCCCTTCATTGTTTCATCAATTCTAGGATCTCTTTGAAGGCGATTTCTTCAGAGAGAGATCTAGTGGAGCTTTTACATACATCCAAATATCTGTCTTCGGTAAATGACTCCAGGGATGAGTCTGTGTACTTCCATTTGCACAGCTTTCCTGTGAAGCTGAACTGTTGATTGGACATATGGGCTGTAATCAGACTAGGAACTCACACAGTTAGCTGTCTTGAAAGCCTTGGGTGCAGACTCTCCCTGCCGGATAGAAAAAAGGGAAGAAGCAAAATCATTTGAGGCTGGGTTGGAGCCAAACTAAGTGGTAATGCCTTTTCTCTTGGCACAGCCAAAACCCTCTCAAAAGCTTCGAAGGCCAAAGCTGCCATCTGCTCAGAGCAAGATTTCCTCCTCTCTGAAATAGAAGGGAATTCCTTGGCACTGGCTGTTCACAGTTATCTCAGATCCTAGCTGTCGAGGCCCGAAGCCCTCAGAGGAATAGACAGCTCCAGTAACTTCAAAGCTGACCCATCCCCTCAAGTCCCAGCAATGAGGCTTTGGCTTCGAGACTCTTCCTGATCTGAATTCCTTGCAGTTAAAAGAGACAGGGATATAGATGGAGTCAATGTGGCAAGAACTGTTGGCTGTGACAAAGGAGTAAATGGATACGTTGGATCAAAGGTTACCAGGTCAGATATATGGACTGTTCCCGGAGATAGAAGGGAGCATTGTTGGACTAGTATTTGGTGCATTCAGAGGGGACTGCAATGTAAGAACCACAAGCTGATTTTGCATTTTCAAAAACTTCCTCATCTTTCTAGCAACATCTTCCTTGGCAAGGTTTCTGGATAACAGAACTGAAGATGCCAGCAAGTGTGGTCTCAAAAATCTTTTCTCCTGTAGAATAGGAGAACTCAACCCCCAACTTACAGGTTCAGGTGAAAACTGGAGCAGAGGAGAGGGGGGTCAGGCCGTAGGTACTGATGGATACAACCTCCTTGGAACTTTAGATGCACACAAGCCAAAAAATGGGGTCTGGACAGCTCTTCTTGGATTTTTCTAGCTTTTCTTTCTCCCTTTCTTTTACTCTCCCTCTTCTCCTCTAACGTCTCCTTCTCGCTGGACTCCCTTGGCTTGTCTTTTTCCTTTGTTTTGGATTTGTCCTGCTTCTTAGCTGAAGAGGAGTCAGCAGTGGATGATGATGACACAGCAGGAAGGGAAAACCGTGAGGAGGGAGAAGACCTTTGACTATTAGTTTTTCCACTTGAGTTTCAAGGGCCCTAATGCCAAAAGAGGTATGGGCATCACAATCAGTATCGAGATGGGCATGCCCAAACAGTATGCACATAAGGAATGTGGATCTTGAGGGGGGAATTTTGTGCCCGCAATCAGCACATTTCTTAAACTCCTGACCATATGACAACTTGCCACAAAAACGCAATGAAGACTAAGTAACTGGATACAAAGACACACCCAAAACCTGAAGAAAACCAGCTACCTACAAAAAAAAAACAAAAAAAAAAAAAAAAAAAAAAAAAATGAACTATCATAAGAAGAAAGAAAACGCTATCCTAAGGTCTAACCTTAACTTTTTTTTTTACTCAACCTACTGGACAGACTAGTTTGTTAGTAGGAGAGAAGGTCCACAGGATTTCATATATAAAAGGATACGGTTTGCGAATAATGCATCCTCATATGAAAAACGCATCTCATTCTTCAAGGAGCAAATGAGACTTCATGTACCATGGTAGAATGCAGGAATTATGGGTAGGGGAGGAGTCAGAGCCCTGGATCCATGAAGCTTTAAAGTTGGTACCAAGGTTGGATTAGACTAGATCTGACAAACCATACACTGAATTGGACAAAAATAGACATCGGATCAGGGAGATATCCTCCTAACATGAAAGCCCAACAACAAGACTTCAGCCCCCCTCTTGGAGATTTATGCAAGCTCAATGAGGGATAGAGCCTTGTAGGGAAATAAAATAGAAGGTTAGGGACAAGGGTTTTTTTTACACCAACCCCAAAATGCTCAAGAAGAATGACAGAGGGAATTGTGGGAGGAAACATGGACTGGAACAGTAAATGTACTAAAATGTCTACAATTCCAGTGTGTATGTCTTTCGGCTTTTCCCGGTTAGGGTTCACCACAGCAGAACTCCGGTCCGCTAATGAGTGGCAGTAGAGTTTTACGTGCTGGCTTGCCGGGCCTAACGCACAACCTTCAACGAAGGAACGCCCATTCATGCATGTCGCCACACAGAAGACGCTCTAAATTCCAGTAAGCTCCTAAAATGATTGTACTGTGGGTAATGGGTACCTTGCCCTGACTGGACTACCTAGGACAGCAGGCCTTGCAGGACAACAGAAGCAAACCTTGTCCTGGCCCACATTTCAGCCTCCAGGTTATAGTACTTTAAGAAGGTGTGGACTGAGAAACACGTAGCTGCTTGTAAAACTGTTTGGCTAATGACACCTCTGAGGGATGCTGTGGTGGTTGCTGTGGCTCTAGGTGAATGTGCTTTTATATGCCCTAGGACTGTCTTTCCACAGGTAGACAAGCAATAGCTGATACAGTGGGCAAGATACTTTGATAGTACCAGTTTATTTTCAGGCTTTCCCTTCCTGCCTTTTGCAAACAACACAAACAGCTGCTCCGATGTTTGATATTTTCTGTTCTGTCCAAAGAGACCCAGTTATCTATGCACAGCCAAAGCATGCAATGTTCCTTCCCCCTAGATCTGGGATTAAGGGAAAACACGGGACAATAAATGGCTTGATTCAAGGAAATCTATGTCATTACATTTAGCATGATATAAGGGTTGGTGTTAAGGGATACCACTGACCTTGTGCATAAACCCATTTTTGATTTTTCACATTAGTACTTACAGATCTGAGATTCTACTAGCAGACATCACAACCACCAAAAGCAGCATCTTCCAATATGGGGGGGGGGGGGGGTTGGCCAATGCAGCTAATTCATTGGGAACAGGGTTTACCTTTTCTAAGGCACAGCTGAGATCCCAAAGTGGGGGGGATGCCCTTTCCGAGTGGTCTAAGATGTAGTACTCACTGGTACCGGAGAACACAAAAAAGGGCCCAAAGGCAATAATGTTTATCATGTCCTCTGAAAATGTTCCTATAAAAAGATCAGTACTAAACCATCTATGCTGTCAGCCTTGGGGTAGTCAGTGTGGGGTGCATTAGAAACATTTTTTGGTTAATACTGCCTGGGCCAAAACAGGTCTATCAGAATGACTTCTGGCTTTTCATCCTTATTTTCTTCAGTAGCCTGGGAATCAGTGGTAAAGGAGGGAAACATACAGGCACAGATTTGTCCAGTTCATAAAGAAGTCAGATATAGCCTGGGAATCAGTGGTAAAGGAGGGAAACATACAGGCACAGATCTGTCCAGTTCATAAAGAAGTCAGATATTCTCCAGGTTGCTGGAATTGCTATTCTCCAGCAGAACTTTTGCAGTTGTCTATTCTATGGGGAAGGTCCTAGAACATCCCACTTGTTGGTCAGATCCTAACAGATTTCCATGTTCTGCTTCCATTTGTGTGGATTTATCTGATCTGCTCAGCCTGTCTAACAAAACATTCTCTTGTGATGGGATAAAGACTGCCCTGAGGGTAAAGCCTAAATCTTCTTCCTAGCCTGCAATGCCAGTCAGCACAGGATTTATACATATGTACCCTTTGCTTGTTAATGTACTGCATGGCTGTAGTGCTGTAAGCATATGAGAGTCCCTGAGCTCAAACCTGTTTGAATATTTTTAATGCTAACAGAACAGCTATCATTGTGCTCAAACCTGTTTGAATGTTTTTACTGCCAAGATAACAGATCATCATTTCTTTCACATTTGTTTCTTTATCATGCTCTTGTCCTTTGTGCCACAGACCTTTAAAGATCCAACATGGACCTCTACAGCTAACTCTGAGGAGTTCCCAGGGCAGGTCTTGAGTTGTTCCCACATTTTCCACGATGAAAGTTTTTTCCTCATGCAAGTCAGAATAGGAATGGGGGGCATCCAGTGACTAAGCATTTTGACATCATCTGTTCCTAAGGTAGTGCAGTCAGGCTAGGGCAACCATAAGTATATATGATGCCTTCTTCCCCAGAACCCTGAGAAACTCCCTTGCAATAATCATTGCCTTCTCTAGGCATGTTTAGACAAAAAAAAAAAAAATATCTATGCTCATATGATGGGTAAAGGGTTTTAAAGATTTGTTTTACAAACCGGAACATATATATCTTGGCTAACTTAATTCTTGATCAACTACAATGTATATATTTTTAAAAAAGGACAGCTAGGATGCCAGTATTAGTAATGTTTCATTACAATGGTTAATGTTTCTGCTAAATAGTACCTTTATGCTTGGCTAGTGTAAATCCTGGCTAAATAAAAAGGTTTATAACGGGGCAAATATGTAAAGAAATAATCCGTATGCTACATACTTGCTTCGCTGCTAAATTGTTATTAGCAGATACTGACTTAGATTCGTTACCGGAAGCAGTATGAGGCATTTTGTGTCTTTGATCTTTTAATAAGGAGTGGAATGCCTAAGCGGCTTTTTAAAAACATTTTGGTTCACTAGCCATATAATAGTCCTTGGAGTTATGGGACAGATATATTACTGGCATGATTTTGTGAATATGTTCAGATGATTGAATTTATGTGTCTTAGTATAGACGCAAAAGCTATATATATGGAGTCTATACTAAGCAGATTGTTATACCTGCCTTTTTAAATGTGGATTGACTATTGTCTGAATTAGATAGCTACTGATTGATTGATTAATTATTTAATTGATATGATTTTTGTATATAAACTGCAATGGTTTTATGTGATTTTGTAACCTGATGAAGCGCACCTGTGTGTGCGTGAAAGCGCTCGTTCAATAAAATCGTTTATTCATGGTGGTTCCTGGCAGTTTTTTCTACTCTCAGCATGTTTAGACAGTGTGCGTCAGGAACAGTACCTTGTCCTCTGTGGGAAAGGTCCTCTGCAACTGTGTCTAGCAGACTTCCCCCCCAAAACATTACTTTCTTTGCTACGGGCAAGTCTGACATGGGGAGGTTGCAAGAGAGGTTACAGAAACACACACACACACACACACACACACACACACACACACACACACACACACACACAGACACAGAGACACACACACAGACACAGAGACACGCACAGAGACACAGAGACACGCACAGAGACACAGAGACACGCACACAGACAGACGCACACAGACAGACGCACACAGACAGACGCACACAGACAGACGCACACAGACAGACGCACACAGACAGACGCACAGAGACAGACGCACAGAGACCCTCTCTATGAAAAAAATACTAGGATAGATTTTGTGTTCTTCTTAATCTCCTTCATGGAGTCTGCTCGAATCAGGCATCCACCCAAGTGAGGCAGATGTATATGCCTTTTGTCCTACAACATGTTATTACTGGAATCAGGCACAAAGTCACTACAGCAGACACACCAGAGGGCAAGAAAAAGAACAAAAAATGATCTTCTATTGCTCCAGATTCTGTAGCCCTTGCCAACAGGAATATGCAGATAGTCATCTTTTAGGTGCAAGGAGACCAGAAAGGTCTGTGAAGATAACAAAAATAGGTGGTCTTCGAGAGTCAGCATTTTAAATTTTGGAGTAATGAAGAACTGCAGTCTTGAAAAAATTCAGAATATGTCTCTATTTGCTTTCTTTTCTGGCACCAGGAAAGGCCTTGAGTAAAATCATGACTTCTCTTTTTGGTACTCTCTCTCTGGTCTAGCAGGTCCTTTAAAGCAGATGGAATGAGAGTATTTTGATCTTTTGTTGGTGGTGCAACATCCCCACATTTCTGGCCTGCTTTGAAACTGCTGTTTGTATCCTTTTCTCAGAAAATTCAAAAACCCTGAGGGTCTCTAGTCTTCTCCTTAGATTTTCCATGCCATTCTTTTCTAAAACGTGGACATCTTTACCTTGTTGAGTTTGGCCCTGCCTTGCTTGGGGTACAGGTCTGGACTTAGATGAGTAACTCAGGTGCTCGTGAGTGAAAAAGCTGCCTGATCAATTACATGGTCTTTCATTTTTACTTTCAGTGTTTTAAAGGCACTTTCAGCAAAGAACCCAAAAAGGAATTCCTCATCCAGTGCTGCATTTAGGAAGTCTGCCATTACATGATCTGACAGTGACCCATTACATGATCGGATAGTGACCGTATCCTCGGCCACACCTCTTCAAACCAGCTGACCTTGTTGCTGCTGCCCTGTACAAGGCATTCACTACATCATATCCACACTTTTTGGAGTGCCTTGCAAGTTGGGATGATAGATGCTGGAATTATGTGACCTCCTATTTCAGTGATCCCCTCTGCCATGGCCTCATCTTATACAGCAAGCATTGCTGATAGTTAAGCACATGGTCTGACAGTTTTAAGGCATTGAATGGCTAGGGTAGTGTAGATACAGCCTTTTTTCGCAAAGTGGTTAAGAAACATTCTCCTTGTTAATGGGAAAGGAGTTTCTGGATACAGCTAAAGATCATCCCATACTGGAATTCAGTGACACCACAACTGGATCAACCAGCAAAATCTTGCAAATGATGTTGTGGAAATCCTTGATGCAGTACAACTAGTCAGGTTTCCTGGTAGCAGTGCGAAGGGAATACCACTCCGGAGATGCACTGGAGAATACATCCTCTAGGACATCTCTTTTTGGTGGAATAGCTAAAGCTTTGGACTTTAACAGGTCAATGAAGGCTCTATATCTTAGATGGGGCCCAATGATATTCTTTGGACTCTCCTACAGAAACACCACCTTTATCATACAAAGGGTGCCCACAGGAAAGATTCTCTGGAGGTGAAGTAGAGGATAAAGGTTTCCTCATTATCAGCCAGAAATGTGAGGTGGAAAGATCCAAATATACCAATTTATCTACCTCAGTCGCTAGGATATCAATTTCTATTCTTCTCCTTGCCCTCTGGTGCGTCTGCTGTAACCACTTTCTTCAATAAGTGCAATATTTAACACTTCACATCTTATAAGAGACTCCTGAGACCTAATGAATTTCCAGAGCTGACTACCTAAACTTCAGAATTTTGTAAGTACTGGGAAATTTGGAATACATCTTGTGAAAAGCATGGGACACTGCCTCAACTGAGTATCTGCTCAGCCATGGCAGAGACAAGTTAGTGGGCACCAGTTTGAGATTTGGTGCTTTAGACCCAAGCTTTCCTGGGGGAATCAATGTAGGTGTCTCAGTTCCTGGGTAGGCAACAAGTAACTCCACTTAGTCTCTGGGGACCACTTTTCACACTAAGAGGAAGTGGATACCATGCCCTTCCTCACTATCACAAATCAGAGCTGACCAACACCTCAGTGAATTTGGTCTGGGAGGACATACTAGGAACTGAAAATATGAAGACCTCCACATCTCTTACACCAGAGGTCTTAGGTGGCTCCAACTCCTAAGCCAGGGCTGCAAAAGCACCTCATCAAGTTTGGTGTTAACATACCCAGGGAAAAGCATCTGTCAGGCCATCCATTGCTTCCCATTACTTCTACTGATGTCTCTTTTCAGAAAGGATTCCAGAGGCCTTGGCCTATGCTACAGAGGTTTGGAACCAGGCCCATGTGCACCCCTGAAGAGAGACTTTGCTCTCCTCTTATTTATCAAAGTGAACCTGGTATAATGCTGTACTCTGGGTCTTGGCAGATGTTTTGAATTCCTTATGTGATACCTGCCTGCCACAATCTACGTAATAGCTTTCTTTATATTTCAATATCAGAATCTCCATCAGATAAGGACTGATCCATTATAAACAAAGAAAGATCTGAAATGGTGTCAACCAATATCACTCTTACACCACCAACATCTTAATGTTAAAGTTGGAAGAAGATGGCTGAGGACACTGGGGAAAGGTACAGCTATGTAAGTCATGACAACCTCAGGCTACCAACAGGCAGGGTGTCCCAAATAATGAGGGCTACAACAGTGAACAGTACGAACACCTACTTTTTTTTTGTCAGCTTTGAACATTAAGCATTACACATTGCTTCCTCTTTCATACCCATGGTCCATCAGGGAAGGACATCTGCACTGGTGTTGGGCATAGTCTTGACCATAGAAAGGACCTTCAACAAAGTGCCCCCAGGTGAAAGACCCAATAAAGGCCAAAAAAATCCTGGAAACCTGGTTCTCACAAGTCCCTCATACCTGCGGACGCCAAAGACCAGTGAAGAGAGTGAATGTGGATGCCTGGAAGAGGAAAGGGTATAATGGTAAAAAAAAGGATTCCTTACCCAGCTCCAGTATGCCCCAAGTGAATAACAGGGGAAAAATTGAGGTTAATTTGTACTGCAACAGTGATCCACTCAAACATCTTCTACAACGGTAAGTTTCTAACATAACATGTGCTACGTTCACCCTACTGATCACTGCTACAGGAGTACCAATTCTTGGGAAGATTCCCTGAGCTCACAATGTTCAGCAGATGGAGGAGTTCATTGTAGCTGGTGGTAAGAGACCATACAAGATAGCCACGGGAAACCCTGCCCTGGCCTTAGAAGTAATAAACTCCTTCTACCATCTTAAAAAGATGTGGACAGAGGACAAGGATACAGCATTTAAAATTAAAGTACAGTTGTGTACACTTCCCATAAATGTAGATGTTAGAGTGTATTCACTGTTGCAGTCATTACATTTGGGTAATCTGCTGGCAGGTTGCCCTCAGTCGGCTTGATTAACAAAGTCTTGGGTCCTGCGTCGGTTACTGTCCCTTCTTCCATGATGTCAGGTCGTCAGGGGTATAAAACATGCAGCCGACGCCATTACATCAGTTTTTCTTGCCCCAGATGTCAGGTGCCCCCCAAATGGGGTGAAAAATATATATATGTATAATTTAAAACACAAAAATTATACCTCCAAACAAAAGCAAATACACCAAAAAGGCTTTTAAGCATAGTAAAAGAAATCAGAGGTATAGTAAGAGAAAAACAGGGGGCTGGAGGGTGGGTAACCAGGACTGCAACAGTGAATAAACTCGAATATCTACATTTACGGTAAGTGTACACAACTGTACTATGTTCTTCATGTTTTACTGTTGCAGTCATTACATTTGGATAGATTTCCAAAGCTATGGTTGGGAGGATGGATTTATACAGCATTAGGACCAGCTATAAGGCCCTGCAGGACAGCAGTGGCAAAGCCAGCTCTGGATTTAGAGAAGAAAGATAAATGGTAATGTTTGGTGAACATATGAACTGAGCTCCAGGAAGCAGCTTCTAGAATGTCTCTGGTAGGAACACCTCTAAGAAAGGCTGTAGAAATAGATGCCGCCCTGGTGGAATGAGATCTGATCCCCTAGGGGATAGTTTTACCATGGTGCATATGGCAGAAACAAATACAATGGCTTATCCATTTGGAAATAGTCTGCTTTGAAATAGCCTTTCCCTCTGCCCCTGCTGCAAATGCCACCAGTAGTTGCTCAGATTTTCTTAGAGATTTTGTCCCGTTTAAGTAAAATATAAGTTGTCTGCGTACATCCAATGAATGCAAAATCCGCTTCCCCTCGTTCTGTGGATTGGGAAAGAAAGTTGGCAAATGAATGGTCTGATTAAGAGCCACACTGGATACCACACCTTAGGCACGAAGGATGGATTGGTCCTGAGAGAGACCCTGTCCGCATGAAAAATAATGAAAGGCTCCACTGCCATAAGAGCCTGTAATTCAGAAATCCTTCTAGCTGAAGTGACTGCTAAAAAGGAAAGCTGTTTTCCAGGAGAGAAATTTTACGTCTGCAGTAGCAAGGAGGGAGAGTGAGTTTTTCCAATACAAAACTGAGGTCCCAGGCAGGGGTTGGAGCTCTCCTAGGTGGTCTTAAGTTCTTGGTCCCTCTGAGATACTGCTTTAACAGAGGATGACAGAAGAGGGGAGGTTCTGTGTTGTAATGAGCTGAAATGGCAGAAGCATGGATTTGTATGGAAGAAAAGGACAGGCCCTTGTGAAGCATCTCAGTTAAGTATTGTAAAATCTGAGGAATATTGGGCACTGCTGTGCTTATTCCTTGTGATTGGTTCCAGGCACAGAATCTTTTCCATTTGTCAGCATAACATTTTTTAGTACTAGGCCTTCTCGCCTCCAAAATGACATCCATCACAGGTTTGCTGAGGGATGCTAAGGGTGAATATTGGTGATTAGCCACACTGCAAGATTCAAAGTTTGGAGTTGAGTGTGCAGAATTTGGTTGTTCTGCGGAGACAGTAAGGTGTCTGAGGCAGGTGCCACGGTGGAAGATGTGACACATTGCACAGGAGTGGGTACCAGTGTTGGAGAGGCCAGTCTGGAGCAATCAGGATCATTTTTGGTTTGTCCTGTCTGACTTTTAGTAGAACTTTGGAGAGCAGAGGCAGAGGGGGAAAAGCATAGACTGATAGGTTTTTCCAGCAGAATGATAGAGCTTCCACTTTCCAAGCTTTTTTGTGATGAGTTCTTGTGCAGAATTTGTCCAACTGATATTTCTGGGGTGAGGCAAAAAGATCTATGTCTGGACTCCCCCACTTGCACATCAACATGTTGAAAATCCATGGTTCGTTTCCATTCGTGTCAGTCCACGAGATTTCTGCTTAGTTTGTCTGCCAGAGTATTCAGTTTTCCTGGCAGGAACTGAGTTTGTAGATGTATTTGATAAGTCAAGGCCATGTCCACAATGCCATGGCTGGTCTGCAAAGGGGGTAGGAATGTGTACCCCCCTGCTTGTATATGTACCACATGACTGTGGTGTTGTCTGTCTTTATCATTAATTGTCCTGGATGAAGGTAGTCCTTGAAGGCCGTCAGTACATTCTTACAGCTATAATCTCTTTCCGATTGATATGAAGGTGCATTTGATTTGGGCTCCATTTGCCCTGAATGCACTTCCCTGCCAGATGAGTCCCCCAAGCATAGTCTGATGCGTCTGTAGTTAGGGTTTGGGTGGCAGGGGGGGTGGAATGAATGGCAGTCCCTTGCTTTGGTGGCAGGCCTCTGCCCACCATAGGAACTCTAGTTGCAGGCAAGGTATGATAGGAATCATTGTTTCCAGGCTGTGACAATGTTGACTCAATAAACTTTTTAAGTACCACTGAAGTTTCCTCATATGCAGTCTTGCATATGGAATTAGAAGAATGCAGGGGGCCATGAACCCCAAGGTTTGCAGATAGCAGGGTTTTTGTATCCACGCGTTTGAAGCAAGTCACCAATTGAATTTGCTTTTCTGGTGCAAGGTAAGCCATCTGGGCAGTTGTATTCATGCTTGCACCCAGGAATGTAATTTTTTGAGAGGGTACCAATTGTGATTTCTTTTCGTTTATGGTGTACCCTAGACAAGTTAGAACCCTTTTTACAAACACCAGATGCTTTAGAAGAATGTCCTTGTTTTCTGCCTGAATTAGACAATCATCCAGGTATGGATATATTTGAATATTTCTTTGCCTGCAAAATGCAATTAGTGGAGCCAGGCACTTTGTGAAGACCCTGGGCGCAGTAGATAAGCCAAAGGACAGTGCAGAGAACTGGTAAGGCAAGTAGCCTGCTTCGAAGTGGAGGTATCTTCTGCAAGATTCCCTGATTGGGATATGCAGATAAGCCTCTTAAGAGACTCTAGAGTTACCAAACAGGCATCTTTGCCTAGCATAGGAAGTAACTGTCGAGTCAGCATCTTGAATTTTGGAATGTCCAGAAATGTGTTTAGCACAGATAAGTCCAAAATTGGATGCCATGATTATCTTTTCTGGGTACCAGGAAAAGTCTTGAATAGAAACCTTGTCCCTTTTCCTCTTCTGGTACTGGTTGAATAGCCCCCATGTTCATGAGGGACAGAACTTGTTTCTGGGCCTCTGCCCACTGATTTGAGGGCAGGTCTGGCCATCCATTTGGGACTGGCAACGTGTGGAAATGAAATCTGTATCCCTGGGATATTACATCTAAAACCGATTTGTCCTGGGTTATAAGTTGCCAGTTTCGTGCATGAAGTACCAGTTTTCCCCCCAAAGGGGCGGCTAAAAGGTAAGTGCTTGGTGAGTGCACAGGGAAGTCATTGAGACTGTTTACCATAGGGAGGAGCCTTACTGTTTCCAGATTTGGAGGTGGAGGCACCCCATTGTTTTGTTATAAAAGTCCCTTGTGACTGAAACCTGGAGCCTTTGGAATGTCTGGGTTTGACTTAAGTGGCTCTCAAAGGAACTGGAAAGGACCAGTTCTTAGTAGGCCAGTGCCTACTAAATCTTGGAGGTTGCACTTGTAAGAAATCTTTCACAGTTTGCATAGATTTAGCTTTATCTTCCATCTTTTTTTAAAACTTCTTCAGCCTTATTACCAAAGAGACGGTCCTGTTGTAAAGGAGCATCCAACAATTTTGCTTTAACATGATCAGGCAGAGTTTGCTCTTTGAGCCAAGCATGCCTTCTTAGCACAGATCCAGTTACAGCAGCCCTGCAAGAGGCCTGCAAAGAATCAAAACTACATTGCAAAGTATGTTTTCCAACTTGTTCAGCTGAATGCAATAAATCCTGTAAATCTTTATTTTCAACACAGTCAGAAATTAACATAATTTTCTGATTAAGCAGTCACATGATATGCTGTTGATATTTAAGCATATGAAACTAACAGTTTAAAGCCCTGATTGCCAAGGTTGCAGAAGTGTAAACCTTCTTACCTCATCTATCCAGCACCCTGGAATCTCTAGCAGAAGGGGTAGGATTTTTAGCAGTAGAGGCCTTAATGCCCTTGGGACCCTGAGAAATGGTTTCAGGATCTGCAATAGGATTTTTGAAAAGAAATTTGTGGGAGTCAGGAACCCTGCAGTATCTGTCTGGCTTACAAGGAGCCGGAGGCCGAGAATCAGGAGCCATACTAGACTCTGAAAAAACATCAACAATATCTAGAACAGGAGGTATAGCCAAAGGCCTATGCTGCGGAAGGAGAAGAAAATCCCCAAGTCTCTTTTTAGATTCAGAGAAATCCTGACTTTCCCAGTGGAAATGTCCCCTTAAGGTATGTAAAGTTTCCCCAAAAGAAAAATCCTCAGGGGGAGAAGCAGAAGGAATAGAATCTTCTGCATCAGAGTCCTCATAAGTAGGTATAGACAAATCCTGTTCATTAGAGGAGTCTGAAGAAACAGAATCCTGTTCAGAAGATTAATAATTAATGTCCTGCCTAGGCCTCTTAGAAGGAGGGGGTTGGCTACCCCTGATCAGAGTAATTAAATCCTCAGCCATTTTGATCATTTGTTTTTTAGGCATAGGGGCCTGCACACGTGGCCCAGGCATCGGTTTTAGACATAGCTTTAGATTTTGGCCTTAGTTTTGAAGATGGCGTCGGTCTAATATACAAATCTGTAGGCCTGAAAACACCCTCAGAAGCTGGTGCTTGCACAGCGGCTCCGGACCCATCTAAGGTAGAGACATCCGCGAGTTCCATAATTGAAGCATGTTGTGGCATACAGGACTCCAAATGGGTCTCAGTAGAGGCCTGCGAATCAGAAGTACTGGGTATCAGAGGATGCAAAAGCGCCTGACTGAGTACCGGCGAACTGGCAACTGGCTTAGGAGAAGCGTCGTCGTCAGTTTTGGACCTCGACGGTCTCTGTCATTTTCTTTGCGTTTTTTAGGTACTTCGGTAGTCGGATTGCTAACCGACGACATTTCTGGATAATTAAATCGTGAGCCAAAATATTTAGAAGCAAAAATATACCGACGTTTAATAGTGCGTTGATTAAATTTAGCACAAAATAGACAGCAAGGTACTTTGTGGTCAGGACCTGGGCAAGGAATAAAGTAAAAATGAAAATCCTTTGGAGGTATTTGCCTCCCACAAGTATTGCAATTATTAACTTTTACTGACATCGGTAAGGAGCAAGAAAAAGTTTCCCCAACGAGGTGCTTAGCTTTTAGTTGAAGATTTTGGTTCTGAAACTCGAAAACTTCAGGAGTTGGCCGACCGGCACTTGCGAACTGCTTCTGCTTCGGCACCACGTGGCAAGAAAGACTAATGTAATGGCATCAGCTGCATGTTTTATACCCCTGACGACCTGACGTCATGGAACAATGGACAGCAACAGACGCAGGACCCAAGACTTTGTTAATCAGGCCGACTGAGGGCAACCTGCCAGCAGATTACCCAAATGTAATGACTGCAACAGTGAAACACGAAGAACATCTGTGTACTCACTCCACTGAAGAAGGCAGCAGTGGCTGCTACAGCCCTAGTTTTGTGATACCCAATAAACCCATTTAGTTACATCCTATCAGCTGAGAGAAATCCAGTTTATCAACCATTTAGAAGATGTCTGGAAACTGGCTTCCCTTCCCTTTTAGTTGCAAAGGATACAAAAAGGCATTCTGAAGTTCTGATAATTTTGTAGTGCCAAAATAATCTCAGTTGCTGGACCACCTGGAGCACTTTTACTGCTAAAACCACTGCCAACATTTCTTTTCATGTTAGAGTTTCTTTCTCAGTCTACAGTTCCTCCTGCCTTGAACCTCCAGACCTTTTCAATGGGCTCTCCAGGTCATATGAATTCACCTATGTTCACAGCTGTGTCACAGAACGCTGTATGAAGGGATCCCCTTTCTTCACTGGACTTAACTTTATATTCCATTCTACTTCTTGTTTGATGCAAGGCAAGACTGGAATCCTTGCCTCCAGGGACTTTACATGCTGACTCTAGGTGTTTCTGAGGCACCACTGGAGCTTTCCAAAATACAGGACTGCTGGGGGGGGGGGGGTAGTATCATCAGTGGTAGATTCCATATACCACACTGCACTTAGAAATTCTCTCACTGTAACAAATATTTTCTGAGAGTTCTCCAGAAAGCAACCTGCCAGGTATTCCACATTCTCCTGCAGAAAATAAATCCTACAAATATCACTCTTGTGCAGGGCAGAAGGTTTGATCCGAGTATGCTGGAGTGTTCCAAGGTCTGAAAACAAATCAGTATAAACTGCAGAGTGCACTCTGCCACTCCTAAGATTGAGATGGATCAGGCAGTTGACAGATATCAATAGATATGAATGCCCTTGGTTCAATAACTTGCTAATCACTGCATCCAAGCACTCTGCATCCAACAGATAACCAAAGATCAAAAAGGCAAATTGGTAGTAGGTACCCCATGCTCTGAAGTTGAGGGAGAGCCTATGGTGTCTGTGAAAGGGAATATGTAGGTAGACATTGTTGGAATCCAGGGTTAAAAACCAGACTTTGTGGGAACAGAAAGAACAAATGGGCCTTGCAGGATTAACATGTTAAATACTGGCATCTTTAGAAAGGTACTTAACCTTGACATGTGTAAAATGGGTCTCAAAGGATCTTCCACTCTGGCCACTAAGAACATCTTGAAAAAAAAAATCTCATTGCTCCTTTTCCGGTACCATTTCTTCCACCCATTAACCGTAATTAATCTATTAAGCCAGGTTTGTCTATGAAAATATTCATTATATCTTTTGCTCTCTTGGCACTGGATGTATCCTTGCAAATTCTAGTTTTGACTAGAAATGCTGCCTGTAATGCCTGGATCCCATCTGCAAGACAAATTAGTCCTTAATAATGGCTTCCCGGTGTGTCTGCTAAATTGTTCCAGATAGTCCCCATCTTCAATGTCTGTTGTGCTTGGGAAGTTGATGTGGAAAACAAGATCTGGGATGGGAAGGGATGGTCTAAGGTAAAGCAATGAGAGAGAAACAGAGAAGTCATTGCTGTTCCTTCTATAGGGTTTGATCCGGTGGGCCTCCGGGCTTCCTTTTTTTTTTTTTGGTATCCCTACCATTTCTTTTTATACTGACCTTCTTCTCTTTTGCTGGGTATAAGCTTTGTAATCTGTCCACTGGTAATACATAGTTTAGGCTACATTAGTTGATAAACTTTCCAAGAAGTGCTCTGCAAATGCTGCAGAGTTTGCAGTGGTAAAACGTGGCTGTATATCCAGGTATCTCGTTTACAGACCACTACCTTTACTACTTTTGTGCATCCTAAAACTATGAAGACAGAACTTCATTACCATGCCATCCAAGGACTACATGTGAATCAGCCATGACATGTCATACCTGACCAGAATTTATACAGTAGAACTGTTCCAAACATTAGAATCTCCTGTCTGCAACAAGGCATCTTCTGAACAGGCCACTATTAGTTAGTCAAAAACTTTACATCCTGTGTGCACAAAAGCTTGACACTACCACTGCAAAACAACCTACAAATACCCTTGGTGGGAAGGACTGGATGGGATCTGGAAATGAAAACAGCCATCTTCGCAGATTCACAGAACATTTCCTTATGAATGTGTTAGAAGGTGTTTTGAAGATCCAAAACCACATCCATTCATGTCTGCAAAGATGAGGAACAATGGCTTGAAGACAGTCCTGTCTTGCTGTGGAATGCTGAAATTAGAGATCTAGAGTAGATGTCATGTCTCAAATCTTTTTTTGGTAACTCAAATGAACTGGGAGTAATAACCCCACCTTGCCAATTGGTTATGACAGGTAACAAAGCTCTCCTTGAAGGCACAATGCCTCTACTACTTTTAGTGCTGGATGGGTTTTATACAACGAATCTGCTGCTGGGAGGGTGGGGAAAACTGTGGAGTGTAACTTTAATCGACAACATTGTGAAACAGGTGATCGAATGTGACACTATACAGCATTAATCCCATAAGATACATGAAATGTGGCTTTGCAAGAATTGCTTCAGAACGACTGGATTTTTGCTGATTGTGTTAAACTGGTGGGTGAATTGTAAAGCATATACTCTGCTTTACATAGGTTCATAGATGTGTACTAGGCTAATGGCCCTGGGGCCTTTACAAGCCTATCCATAGGATTACCCTGGCATAGTGCCACCCGACCTTAGTTCCCAGTGCCTCTGTCAAGTAGAGCCACTGGAGTTATCGCCAGGGTGAATTTTCTGTTTCCCATCCACTCATCAAGATTTCTCTTGAAGAGGGTCAGCGAGGTGCTCTGCTTGACATGTATGGGAAGTCTGCTCCATAGCATAGGCAGTCTCTGGGATATGAACCTGTTCCTCCAGCATGTTCTGTTAATTGTGGTAATGAGGTGGAGGTCTCAAGCGTGTGGTGCGGACGGATTGGGATTTCTTTAGATGTAGCATTTCTAACATAGCTGGGTCAGACATGGCTTTGTAAGTCAAGCAGAGATCGCCTCTAAGTAGGTGATATATGACAGATAATACATTTTTGAGTCTGTCCATATAGGACAAGTGTTTAAGGCCTATAATCCTCTTTGTGAGGTACTTTTGCGGCCTCTCCAGTTGTTGCAGGTGTCTAGTGAGGTACATGCCAAATGGGACATTGTACTCTATGACTGGCCTAATGAGGGAAGAGTAGAAACAGACATTCTTGGATGCAAAACCCTTAGTAATGAGATGTGCCACGCAGAAGGACATTCTAACCACAGTGGCAATGTGGTGATCAAGAGAGGTTGCTGTCAACCTGTGTTCCCAGATCTCTTATAACATCTTCTATGTTCAGTGGACTACCATCAATGTGGTAATTCATGGGAACCAGGTTTTTCCCAAAGAAGACGACGACACATTTTTTGGCATTGAGTTTAAGGCCATGATTCTGACACCAGTCATTGGTCACAGTGAGGCCATTCTGTAGGATGTCAACAATCACTTGGGGAGTTAATAATAGCTCCCAACTTGCAATCGTCTGCAAACTGTCAGCCAGAGTCCCTTCGCGTTGGCCTAGACTTCAGAGAAGTAGATACCAAACAGGACAGGACCCAGAACCAAACCCTGTGGGACTCCACTCGTGACTAATCATCAGTCTGACTTGGAGTCAGCTACTTTCACACTGTGGGTTCTATCTGTGAGCCAGTTTGCAACCCACCTAGTGACACAGGGGTTGATGCCAAGCTTAGTGCATTTTTCTAGGATTCCTGAGTGGGGAATGGTATCAAAAGCCTTGGCTGTGATTGAACAGAGCACACAGGTGAGGTGCCAGTTCACTCTGTAGTTCATGTAGAACACAACCAGGGATATTGTCAGGTACTTTTGCGGCCTCTCCAGTTGTTGCAGGTGTCTAGTGAGGTGCATGCCAAATGGGGCATTGTGCTCCATGATTGGCCTAATGAGGGAAGAGTAGAGGGAGACAATGACCTCTTTCTTCCTGGATGCAAAACCCTTAGTAATGAGATGTGCCACATAGAAGGATTTTCTGACCAGTGATAATGTGGTGGTCAAAAAAGAGGTTGCTGTTAACCCGTGTTCCCAGATCTCTTATAACTCATTCTGTGTTCAGTGGACTACCATCAATGTGGTAATTCATGGAAAACTGCTTTTTCCCCAAAGGGGATGACGACACATTTTTTAGCATTGAGCTTGAGGCCATGGTTCTGACACCAGTTGTTGGTTGCAGTGAGGCCTTTCTATAGGATGTCAACATCACTTGGAGAGTTAATAATAGCTCCTAACTTGCAATCGTCTGCGAACTTCGTCAGCCAGAGACCCTTCATGTTGGCCTGGACTTCAGAGAAGTAGATACCAAATAGGAGAGGACCCAGGACCAAACCCTGTGGGACTCCACTCGTGATTGATCGGCATTCTGACTTCGAGTCAGCTACTTTCACACTGTGGGTTCTATCTGTGAGCCAGTTTGCAACCCACCTAGTGATATAGGGGTTGATGCCTAGCTTAGTGAGTTTTTCTATGATTCCTGAGTGGGGAATGGTATCAAAGGCCTTGGCCAGATCAAGGTAGGCTGTATGAACCACCTTGCCTTCATCCATAGCTCTGGTGACTGATAAAAAAGTCGACCAAGTTGAGCAGGCATGACCTACCCTTCACAAAACCAAACTGTGTGGGATCCAGAGTTTGGAGATTCCCTATATCCTTGTTTATTAGGTCCATGATGAAGCATTCCATAGCTCTGCATATCAGACTAGTCAGACTGATGGAGCGATAGTTCCCAGGCTCCTGTAGTCGCTCCTTCTTTGTGGAGAGGGACGACTGTAGCAGTGCGCCATTCAGTAGGGACAAAGCCTGAAGTGAGGCTGTGATTGAACAGGGCACACAGGTGAGGTGCCACTTCACTCTGTAGTTCATGTAGAGCACAGCCAGGGATATTGTCAGGTCCCATAGAACCTGTATTCTTGGCCTTGCACAGTGCTGTTTTAACCTGTGCAGCAGTAATACTGGGCGCCTGGCAATCTACTGGCATTGTGACTGGTCCTCTGGTGGGGTAAGGTTGGCACTGAATCTGTCTGACAGTATATTGGCAAGATCTCTTCGCTCAGTATAGGAGGTACCACTGTGCAGTAGCTCAGAGCAAATCTGGGTATTGCCGTGGAGATTCCTTACATAACTATAGAAGACCTTGTGGTTGTCTTTACTATCTGCTGCAATTCTGTTTTCACAGCTAACTTTGGAGGATTTGATGAGGGATCTCAACTTTTTGTTGAGGCTGATAAGGGAGTTTTCCAGTCTTGGGACTTCACCTTATTCTGCATCAGTTTTCTCCTCCTTTTGTAGAGTTTGTTTATTATGGCAGGGGACCACCAGATTGGCTTCCTTTTTTTGGAGGAGAGCATCTTGGTTCTATTGGGTATGGTGAGATACATGCATTTGTGTACGTGTTTGTACAGTGCACTGGTGTATGATTCGGCGGTCATGCAACTATTCTTCATTTGCATGGGGGCCGTGAAGTTAGCCACCTCTGTTTTTAGGAGGCCAAAATTAGCTTCGGAGAAGTTTTTCATGGTGGTTTCTTTGCGGGGGTGGGTGGAAGGGATGTGGCTATCCAAGGTGATTAGCTTGTGGTCGGATCTAACCAGAGAGGAATTGACTATTGGTGTAGAGCAGCAGTCGCCCATGTTGGTAATGACCTGGTCAAGGATACTGCTGCCTCTAGTGGGGCTAAGAACGAGCTGGTCCAGGGCATTGGAATCAATGAATTCTAGGAAATATTGGGCAAGTGTATTGATACATGAGTACCTTTCCCAGTTAATGAAGGGGTAGTTGAAGTCGCCCAATATGAGGGTGTTAGGTTGGACCCCTAATATTCTCCAGGTAAGGGAAATTTGGAGCCTTTTGTCCTGCAATAAGCAATCACTGGACCCAGATACTTGGCAAGATGTGAAATGAAAATAACCCCCCATTGAAAACCTGAAAAAGCACAATTGCACAGGTTCTACTTACCTGTAACAGTAGCTGTTTGAATTTTACACTTCCTTGGATGGGAAGATTCAGAAAGAATTACCAAAGATCACTGTGATGACCCCCTTATGGCCCAGGCAAAGTTGGTTCTCCCCTTCTAATAAAACTGGCCAAGGGCAATTACCACAAATGTCCTGGCCAAGGGCAATTACCACAAATGACCTCACACTCTGGATCTGCTCACACAGTCTGATTCAATCCAACTTAGAGCAATTGCTACTAACAGCCTGGACGATTCTATCTTACCTTTAGGCACTTGTTCTGCAAGTATGTGCAACAGTTACTGAAGAAGGCAAGAAAACCTGTAAATAAAAAAAATTATGTGGAAGAGGTTTTCTATATGGTGCCTAACTAATATTAGAGTGCCCTCGTATGGTGTCTCCCCCTCTGGTTTTGAAATATTTGTGAGCTACTCAATTTTACACATCTAGCAAGGTACATCTCAGCTTCTCTGCTCATGGATCCTCCTCTTTCATCTCTTTTTGTAGTGAACTTATGATAGGAGTGTTGCACTTGAGATCCCAAGGAGGAATCGGCAGAATTTGCTTTCAAGAGGGTCTCAACTTTGTTCTTGAAAAATTGACCTTGTCTGCTTTTGAACCGGTCTTTCAGGATAATTTGTGTTATTCAATGCCCAAAGGCTATGCAGGCCAAAGGTTTCAGTATCAGAATCAGACATTAACTTACAAAATTACGAAAATACAAGAAAAATCCCCTTTAGGGTACTTACCTACCTTCTTTAAGCAGCCAACCAATGGACTGACAACAATTTAAGGCATGCAGCTCATTTTACTGCATGGCAAGAAAAATTTGAAGATGGTGTTGGCAGATGCACCTTTTACACCATATATGCTCATGCCTTGTGCTTGGTTAGTGGGTGGGCGACAACCGAAGCCCTTGGCGGGGAGGGTAGAGCTCTGTATCTCGAGCCAGCCAGTTAGGCTATCTGGAGACAGGAATCTGAACAATGAGGAATGTAACAGCAAACAGTACAATGAACAGAAGGTCCTACATGTGGATAATGCTGCTGGAGTGCAGTGCCTCAAAGTTAAGAATATGTACACTCACATAGCTTGAAGCACTGGAAAAAGAGGTATTAAAAGATAGCCTCAAAGAGCTCTGTCATACAGGAAAACTTTCTTGTACAGCTGTCACTTCTGAGGCAGTCACAGTTCTATGGAATGAATATGCCAGACACTGGTTGCACATTAATACAGTTGTTAGCATAGTAACTTCACACCTGGTTCTTCAGTTCAGATGGGTGATCTCCATATGGAGTTTGTTCATTTTCCAGGTGTCTGTATGGGTTTTCACTAGTGCTCCATATCCTTCTCACCTCCCAAAGAAGTGGTGTAATTGAACTGCCATTTCTCCAAATTATTTGTAAGCTATGTGACAGTGAAAAAGTGTGTCCGTCCTATGAGAGCCGATTCCATGTTTAGGATTAGTTCCCACTTTGTGCCTAGTGAGTGCTGGAATAAGATCTGGCTCTTCCATGACCCCGAGCTGGATTAAATGGTAAACCGGAAAGATGAAATCAAGATGGTGAAAGATGGAAACATTGTCAAATCAGGGTTCTGTTGCTTCATCACCAAAGAGCAAATAAGTTCAGACACTAGAATTTGCTCCAGTACTTCACAAAGTTGAGGCTGAAGGGACAAGATTTGAGGAAAGTAGAAACTAAGTATATGGGTGAACTGCCAGATACCTCTGGAACATTTAGTCACAATGCAGACTGTCAAGCCCACTTAATGATGTTACTGCAGTTTGGAACTGTGCCCAAATAAATTCATGGCCTAAAATGAAAGGGCATAACTAGTTCTAGGCAAAGTATAGGCTACCATCCCTAGAACATCAAGAAATTTTTTGATATTCTGGGATCCTTATTCTATGTGCACTTCCAAAAGTGCTGCGTGCTGCTGTATTTATGTTACAAATTTCCTGACACAATCTTCCTTCTGTTTTTTTGTCTGATATTCCCACTGTAGTCTCCCTCAACAGTATTCTCTACTGTAACGGTATGAAAATTGAACAGCAGTCATAACTGCACTTCAAATATGCATACTTATAAATGCACATGTGTGTTACAGATACTTACATGCACTTTGTACATCTTAACACATAATCCTGTACAGAGCAATTTGAAGTCTTACCTTGTAATTGCTGAATTTCTGCCAATCGGCCGGACACATTATTTTGTACTCTGACCTGTAGAAGAAAAAATACAGATGAATATATCTCTTCCAGCAGAAAATAAGTAAAAAAGCACGTGGGCTACATTATAACATTACACACTGCTGCATATTCTAGTCTTGGTTGTTGTAACACACTATAAAATTGCTCATTGTAATAGGTGTATACTAGTCTAATGATCACTATCTTTAAGCTTTATAAACAAACACATGCACAGCATTCATTACAGCTCCTAGAATCCATCAGATTCATACACCTCTGCAGCCAGTAAATGTTTTATCTCCAAGGAAGAACTGTCGTTTTACAGAGGTATGCAACTGAGAAGGAAGGAAATGTCTTAAGACATGCAGCCCTTGGGCATCCTATCATCTGATGCTAGAAGCTGTGTCATTACTTTTTTCCGATTATTAAGTCAAGCAGTGAGTTATTATTGCAATAACTGACGACATTGGTGTGGTACATTGAATATTTACCCATGGTTGGTGTGGTTTAACCACGATGGTGAAGCCCGAGGGATTAAATAAAGCCAGCCCTGGTTAAATCTTCAATATACCACACCACATAGTCAGTTATTCCTATTATACAATGACATTATTTAAGAAAAGAAATTACTTTTCTTAATTAATGTCTTTATATAACAGTGCAGTGGTGTTCTTCCAATTTTGCTGCATATCCCGTTGCTTTTTTGATGTATTGCACACGCGTATGGGACTTGCGTTCCCACACTTACCCAGTACATCAGTGCTTTGAGAAGGAAGCAATGAAAAAGGGAATGTCTCGTTTTTTGTTTTTTTTTTCATAAAAACAAACAAAAATAAAAAAGGTTTCGGATAATTTAGGGGTAGGAGAGAGACTGAATGGAGGAAATACAAGGAAAATCAGGTATGTTTGTTTTGAATAACATACCTGATTTTCATACTATTTTCTCTACCCTGCATCTCTCTCATATCCTGAAGGTCCAGATTTCTAATTTTATTTTTGTTTAAAAAAAAAAATTTAAAACTTACAGTATATAGATAAGAATCTTTAATAGTCACATAGATTAAGCGCTTTCGTCTGCAAACCACAGACTTCATCAGAATATGTTAAAAATGTCATTAGATGTGCTTCTATAATTACTTACAACTAATAAAATCACTCTAACAATTATATTTTAAATTTTAAATAATAATTTAAAGAAACAGGAATAAACCTCATTACAATATATTTCACTACATACAACTCACAATAACCTTACTAAAATATATAAAAGAAACATATATTTACTAATTTATGATAAAGTTGTCCACAAGAACATAATATAAACCACACTTCTTGCCAATATCTGCACACGAAACACAAAAATATGTAAAATGGCAGATTTCATAAAAGACATAACCCACAATAGAACCGTGGTTGCTCAAATCTAAAGTCTGATGCTCTATCCTCTGACCTACAGCAATAGTACTGGAAAGATGCAACATTTCTATCGTCTCATTTCTAAGACTGGGGTAATGGTGACATTATCATTAATACCTGGATAGCTGGCTGTATTTAACAATAACTGCCATCTGACTTCTCGTTCTTTTAAAATACACAATGCCCCCTCCTCTGGGATTCATATAAACACATTCCAGAATGGTAAACTTAAAATTGGAACATCCATAATAGATTCTAAATGCCTATACAAAGCATTATTTTTGTCATTTTTCGTAATACAATAATAATGCTCATAAAATCTGTTTGTAAGAGCTCTGTTGGTTTGCCCTACATAGAATGCGGAACAGCTGCAACATTTTGCCAAATATATCACCCTCATAATGTTACAATAACCTCTCCTAAAATACACCCTAGTTCTATGGATGTTGTCCAATACCAATGTTGTATCCTCATTTATTGCAAAGCATTGCAGCTGCCACACTTTCTGGTTCCTTGCAAGTCTTTTCTATTACCTATAGCATTTCCTTTGTATTCAAATCTGTGAATTAAATTTCATTCTGTTTTGTACACAAAAATGGGTTTCTCCCAAAATATTGCACACTTCCATGTCCCCCTTTAACAAAACCCAGTTTTGTTGAACAATGCTCTTCATAGCTTCAGCAAACTGATTGTATTCCAATATGAAGGCCCTCCCATAATTGTCATTATTTGTGCCTTCATGTGTACAAACCATACCGTCACCCAGTAGGGGTTTGTATCCAACACCACATTCACTAACATATTGAGACACCTCCCTAATCATGGAAACAGGATATCCTCTTTCCTGAAATATATTACTTATATATTCAATCTCTTTCTTCATATACTCGTACTCTGAGGTAATTTGTGCTGCCCTAATACACTGACCTTTTAAAATGCTCTTCTTTTTTTTCGATGGGTGGCAGCTGGAATACTCCAAATAGGAGTTGCTAAATGTATTTTTCCTATAAATTTTAGATTTAAATCCAGTTCCAGAATGTTCTAGATAGCTTGCTCGATACCCACGCTGGTACCTTCCCACAGGACAAAATTGTCATCCAAAAATGGACATAGCATCTAATATTAGCCATGAATCTACTACTAAAAATGGTTTTATCTTCCCAGTCCAATAATACAAGGTTGGCAAATATGGGGGCAGACGCTGCCCCCATAGCCACATCTTTTGTTTGCTTGCATAGTTCGCCTTCGAAAAAAATAAAATTGTCTAATACCAAGTGTTAGATTTTATGAATATAAGTCTGAAATTAATTATGTTGTAAATATGCTGGAAGGAAAGGCTTGCTTAAATGCAGAAACAAAGTTTAGTAATATGTGATCAGCAGTCATACTAAATGACCATGGCTTGGAAAAGGAATCTGCTGAATGGACATTCTTCCCTTACAGACTCAAACAGGATGTATGCAAGAGCAAAAATACAAAATCTGCTTTTAAAGAATGGACATTTTTCCCTTACAGACTCAGAAACAGGATGTATGCAAGAGCAAAAATGCAAAATCTGCTTTTAAAGAACACTGACATGTTATTCTGCAGATATAAAATGGACACAATATGTTTCCTAAAACAACAGGATATGTTTATGACACTGTGACAATGTGTTTTCTCAAAAATATGTTTTTCTGCATGGAAAAACAGGATATGACACAAGAACAGATGTTTTTATACAAAGATCCAAATAAAATACAGGATGTTCACACTGTCAGAAAAGCTGATCTCTGACAATGTGTTTTCTCAAAAATATGTTTTTCTACATGGACATCAGGACACTTACAGGATATTCACACTGTCAGAAAAGCTGGTCTCTTACAAGGCATTGTTAAACAAGGAAGCTTAGTATTGTTTCTACAGGATAAGCAATTCTCCAAAATAGAATACAGAACAATGTGTTTCCTCAAAAATATGTTTATGCATGACTAAAAAGTGTATATAAAGAGCTGTATAAATCCAGCTATGTTAGAGGTATGGTAGGGACACAAGTCCTAAGGTAAATGTTATATCTCTCACATCATCTGTACTATATGAGAAGTAAAGTTGGAACAGTATTTTAAGCTGCAACGTTTGCCCGGTTTGATTTATTATAAAAGTTACTGGTTACTGCTCTTAAAGACAAGTGCTGCAAAGTACATTCTCTCATCAGTGTATATTCTGCAAGTTTCTGTATGCAACAGACTGTGAATGCAAATATAACTAGAATTTTAGCAGAATCCAGCCAGCAAGACTGAGTGTCTTAAGAACACCTCAAATCCATCCCACAGCAAGAAGCAGCAAGCAGCAAGCAGAGAGAGCTCAAAATATTTTTTCACCAAGGACATGAATTCCACTAGAAGTTTAATTGTCTCCCTTTCCATACCACTATATTTCCTTACACTACTGCTAAAGCTTTCAAGCCCTTCATCCTTCAAAATACAGGAGAATAAATCTATGACATCTATGGTAAGAAAAGTTAAATTCTTATTCCAAATTTCAGTTTTTAATCTATTTAAGAAATCCCAGGAGTCCTTAATTAAGTGTTGTACTTTGCTGTGAATATATTTCAAGGACCCATCTCTCATTACCCCTAGTGGGAATGTTTTAGATTTACTACCAGATATAACAGGCCTAAATGGGGGAACTGTTACATTTTTATGGATTTGGGGTATACCTACGATAGTGGCCAATATTGAATGTTCTACCTTCACACAATTATATACATATCCTGCAAAATTCTATTTTCCAATAAAAATTCTTTCAGATATAAATTAATCCAACAATGAGCTATGTTGACCTCATTTTTTGAAATTACTTCGTAGGTCCCTGTACTATTCAGGATTTCATACATTTTGTTATAATATTCTCCACCATCATAAAAACTCCCCCTCTACCTTTGTCTGGTTTCATAATACCTACGTTGCTGCCATTACTAATTTGTTTCAAAATCTCCCATTCATTGTTACTCAGGTTATTCCTATACCTGTTATATTTGTGCTTTTCCCGCAACTTCATACAATTCTTTAGAAATAACCCTCTCCAATGTTACCAAAGTCGAATGTAAAGGTGGGTTAAACTTACTTTTTTTCTTTAACCCAACATTAGTGTTGTGATCTGACTGTTCCTCGAAATAAATAGCTAAATTGAGCTTAAGTACAATTTCAATGAAGTGGACCCATGGCTGGAATGAAAATCAAATCAAAGGTTGAGATTCTGTCCTGGAAAAGAAGGGATTGTTCTCTGTAGGTGTTTGGTGGGGGGAGTAAACCATCTCACACGAAAGAGTCAGGTATCTTGGGGTCACACTGAAGCAAATGGATGCAGCAACATCAGTACTGCAGACATTATATTAGCATCAGCATCAACCCCCTTTTCCTCCCATTTTGTACATGGGGATAGGGTGCAGCATCAACAGTGGCCATCACCTAGAGCCAGTGTTCACACTGCTAAATGGCTAGCCCTACCACAGGCATGCATTATATCAAACTGTAGTAATTAAGCAAGCTCCAAGTGTTAAGACGAAGCCCTTAAATTACCAGTCAAACCAAGCTCGCATACTTACTTACCGTCATACAATGAGCTTTGGATAGTGTCTGAAAAGAGGAGATTATTGATTCAAGTAATAGAAAGTTAAATACACAGCATAATGATGGTACTTGCCTGGTTTAACAGTTACTTATCTGGCAGGGAACAATCTGTCAAATGGCTCTCATCCTCCTCACCTTTCCTTCCCATCTCCACTGGTGTTCCCCAAGGCTCCATCTTGGGACCCCTTTTGTTTAACATCTTCACCAATGATCTTTACACCTCATGCAAAGAATCCTCCCTTATTAAGCATGCTGACGACTTCACACTTATATCCATCTCAAGGGGTGGCATAAGCCACAAAACTTTGGGCTAGGCTTATAAATGCCTTAGGGCAGATAGCCTAGTATAAACCTATGAACCTAAATAACATTCCTGAACTACACTCCCTGACCCAACAGGCCCTACTATCCAATGAACAATGGCTCTCTCACAACCTATTGATCCTAAATCTCAAAAAGACCAAACTCCTACTTTTCCTTCCCTGTTCTCTTTCTCATCACAAAACCTCCTTTTTTATTACATCTTCTAACAATACAAATATCCAACCCGACACCCACACAAAACTCCTAGGGGTCATTATTGATGACGAACTCAAGTTCAACCTACACATACTCCAATGTATAAAAGAAACAAACCAGAAACTAGGTCTGCTATATCGGAACAAAAAATTCCCAACCCCTGAATCTAGACTTACCCTGGGCCAGGCACTCCCCCTCCCTCTTATACGCCCACCCCAGTTCTTACCAATATCCAGGCCTCCACTCTAAACAAACTGCAACAGACTTACCATAAAATAGCCAGATTCATTACTAACTCCCCATACAACTCACACCACTGCATTTCTTTAAACTCTCTTCAATGGCTTGAACTTCCCCAGTTTCTGCTATCTTATCAATTTCATATGCTACACTCTATTCTTTATAAACCCTCCTTCTGTCCATCTCTATCTTCCTTAGTCTCCATCTACATCTCATCCCGGACCCTCCATACTTCTAACCAACAATTACTTGATATCTACCACCCAAAAAGGTCAGTAGGCAAATTACTCTACAAACACTCCCTTGCCCATGCTTGGAACAAACTTCCCCTTGACTTACGTTCAATTTCCCACACCTCACACTTTAAAAATGAACTAAAAGCTTATTTTCTCAATTCCAGAACCTGCCCTTGCCATGACCCTACCTAGCCTTCCTTCTCTTTATGTACCCTCAAAAGGACCATACTTAGTACCTCATTACACCTCTCTCTCCAATGTGTCTACTATGCATTTGCACAATTTTATACAAACAAAAAATGTTAATTGTTGACCTATTGAACTATATCAATGTAAAATTGTTACTTAGCTTCTTTTTAATGCAACTTTAACTTTATGCATGTATCCCAACATATGTGAATCATTTTGCTATAACTGCTATTATATCAATATTGTTTAAAATTGTACTTGTTTTAAAATGCATTACTGGAGCTTTTCTCCTCAGGTCTCCACTGAAAACAGGCCACAAGCCCAGTTGGACTAACCCGGTTAACAAATGTCAATAAATAAATAAATAAAAATGATGGATTCGCTGTGAAACAGTCAGCCCACAGCATAAACCACTAGTTGTCACAATCATCTGCAAGCAGTGGTCAGAGAAGGCTCTAAGGTCAACAGAGACCAGGATGAAGACCTGGAAGTTGACTGGAAAGAAAGTACAGCAGTTCAAGGAATGACTCATGGCTCTAGCACCCCAAGAAGAAAAGGAAATAGGTGGAGTTGAAGAAAGGCTGGCAGCACCTAAACACAGCATGTGCTAAGACTACAGAAAAGATATGTGGCCAATCCAGGTATAGAAATAAGGTACATAAGGAAAGCTGGTGGTGGAATGTAGAAGTCCATAAAGTCCTCCAAAGAAAGGAGTGCAGGAAGAAGTGGGAGATAGAAAAGACTGACCAAGCTAGGAAGGATTACTGGTTGGTTAACAAAGAAGCTAAGAAAGAAGTTGCAATAGCAAAGAATAGGGTATCGGAGGCACTCTAACAACTTCTGGAATGTGACTCAGTAAGGGGCACAAAGAAACTATATCAGGTTGCAAGGCAAAGACAGAAAGATAAAAGAAGATAGTCGGACACCCTTCATAAGGGATGCCAGCAACAACCTGCTCCAGTTCACAGGACATCAAAGGCAGATGGAAGAAGTACTCCAAGCAGCTTCTGAATGAAGAAAACCCCACAGAAGCTGTACTGTCTCAGAAACAGCCTACGATGAGAGAAGAAGAGGAGCCCATATTAGAAGACGCAAGAAAGTAGTTTTGTAACACTTACCATAAATGTAGCTGTTAGAGTTTATTCACTCTGTTGCAGTCCTCACATATGGGTTATCCAGCTCCCAGTAGCCCTCAGTCAGCCCGAATACCAGAGTCCTTGGTATATGATGTCAGCTGCCGTCAGTTGTAAAACTGATGTCAGTATGTCAGATATAAAGGGAGGCAGCTGATGCAATTTCCTCAGTTTTTCTTGCCTTAACTGTCAGAAGCTCCCAAAAGAAGGCTAACCCAGGAATGGTAGCACCCTGAACACGTCATACAAAAAATAAAAATCTATAGTTTGTGCCTTAGGAAAAAAGGGGGAATGGAGGGTGGGAAACCAGGACTGTAACAGTGAATACACTCGAACATCTACATTTATGGTAAGTGTACACAACTGTACTATGTTCTTCGTGTTTCACTGCTGCAGTCCTCACATATGGGTTGATTCCCAAAGCCCAGCAAGAAGACAAAGAAGGGAGGAAGGATCACAGATTAAGGGTTGGTAAGGAGGCCCTGCAAAACTGCAGAGGCAAAACCAGCCCTGGATTTAGAAAACAAAGGTAGATTGTAATGCTTTGTGAAAGTATGGGTAGAAGACCAAGTAGCTGCTTCTAGAATGTCCTTAGTAGGTACACCTCTCAGAAAGGCTGCAGAGGTAGATGCTGCTCTAGTAGAACGGGTCCTAATACCCTGAGGGGGAACCTTCCCATGCTGCAGGTAACAAAAGTGAATACAATGAGCAATCCATTTGGAGGAGGTTTGTTTTGAAATAGCTTTACCCGGAGCTCCAGGAGCAAAATTAACCAATAACTGTTCAGATTTTCGAAAGGATTTAGTCCTGTGTAAGTAAAATCTCAGCTGTCTATGCACATCAAGAGAGTGCAGAATCCTTTCCCCTTTATTTTGGGGATTGTTGAAAAATGTAGGCAGGTGAATAGACTGGTTAAGGGTTAAACTGGAAACCACCTTAGGCATAAAGGAGGGAATGGTTCTCAGAGAAACCTGATCAGAGTGAAAAATAATGAAAGGTTCTACTGCCATTAAGGCTTGCAGCTCAGATACCCTTCTAGCTGAAGTAACAGCCAATAGGAAAGCAGTCTTCCAGGATAGAAACTTCAAATCTGCAGAGGCAGCTGGTTCAAAGGGAGGCAGAGTAAGTTTTTCCAGGACAAAACTAAGATCCCAAGCAGGAGTAGGAGCTTTTCTGGGACGTCTAAGATTACTAGCTCCCCTCAGGAACTGCTTCATCAAGGGGTGAGAAAAAAATGGGTTGCTCAAAAGAACACTGAGCCGAAATTGCTGAAGGTGAATTTTGATTGAAGAAAAGGAAAAAGTCCACCATTAAGCAATCCTGCTAGGTAGTCAAGAATGAGTGAAAGAGAAGGATGAGAAGAGTCTTCTCCTTTAGCCTGCATCCAAGAGCAAAATCTTTTCCATTTATCTGCACAGGATTTTCTTGTGCTAGGCCTTCATGAAGAACTTCAACCTCCTGTTGGGAAAGATTTAAAGTATTAGCCAGGCAGTTAAATGCAGAGTTTGAAGATGAGGATGAAGGAACTTCCCCCTCCCTGAACCAACAGATCTGGTACCAGGGGAAGATGCCAGGGCTGAGCCTGGGAAAAGCTGCGAGGGAGGGAATACCAATGCTGCCTGGGCCAATGGAGCTATCGGAATAGCCTTTGGTTTTTCGTCCCTTATCTTCAGTAGCACTCTGGGAAGAAGAGGCAGAGGAGGGAATGCATAAACTGAGAGATGTGTCCATGGGAAGGACAACGCATGCACCCTCCAAGCTTTGTTGTGAAACTCCCTGGTGCAGAAGGTTGGAAGGAGATGACTGGTGTGAGAGCAGAAAAGATCCAATTGTGGGGTGCCCCAATAATGAGTGATGCAATGGAAAATGCACCTGTTCAGTTATCATTCGTGAGGATCCAGAACATGTCTGCTCAATTGATCAGCCAAGGAGTTTAGCCTTTTTCATGCCTAGTTCATGAAGTAAGCGTAAAGATCTTCTTGCTTCTATTGAGGGAGGAATACCATCTGGGTGGCTGTATTCCCGGGAAAAAC